>NC_090750.1:99888166-99900666 GCF_036898095.1 Palaemon carinicauda
CTTATGTAGCTTTTGATTCAATATTGTGTGAGGCTTTGCAGCATAACATTCCACCACTCACACTACCCCCTCACAATCAAGACAATATGTATCCTTTCCCCTGGGTAGTGTTTAGGTAAGTTTTATTTCTTTTACCATTTTAGAATAAAGTGCATCTTCTTATACATAGCATATGATATAGGTACTGGTATTTCTTGGAGTGTGCAAGTAAAATTTATTTTTAAGACGCTTGTGTGTTTTTAGCGCTAAGTTTTTTAACTCTGCCTTCTTGTGAACTAATGATTTTTCATTGTATGATTCAGATTGTTGCTCGAATACACATTTCAATATATTTTCTATTATAATATAACAAATTCTTATGGTAGTATTACACTGTGCTTTTAACTTAGCTTGCCCTTTTATCCCAAGGAAGTAGGCAGTTGTGACTACAATTTTTGTGCATTTGTTTTTTGTAGGGTGTTATCAATCAAATAATGCTCCCTCAATACTTCTGCAACTTTCCTTTGTTCCTGCTCTTGGTTTTCTATTTTTTCCTTATTCTTTTATCATGCCTAATATCTCTTGTAATTCTTCTTTGTTCCGCTGCAAATACAAACCCTCTGCTATTTATAGGGGTATTACTTTCGGCGTAGCTGAAAGACGAGCCTTGATAATTTTTAGTGTGGGTGGGGATGGGGTAGACTGGCTACCCCGCTCACTCACACCTCTCGGCTGAGTAACCACCTTACTTTGTCACTGTAGGGGACAGACATGCTGCCTTTCTCTCCCACAAAGACTTTCCTTGATTGTTAAACAGTTAATTCTGTGGCAAAGAAAAGCTGCAGAAATACAGAGTTTCGCTGACCAACGTGACCTGCGCAGCCTCTATGCAGCAACAAAGGAAATATTCAGTCCCACACGGTCATCAGTGGGCGGCCTGAAGGACGCGGATGGGGCCACGACCATCACCGACAGCGAGGGCATCCTGGCCAGGTGGAGGTCTCACTTTGAGAACCTCCTCAATGACCAAGCAGACACCCCAGACGATCTCCTGCGAATGACCCCGCAGCATCCTGTCCGTCACTGGATGGCACTACCACCCTCCATCCAGGACTTGAACAAGGCTCTGCAGCGCGTGAAGCCCGGCAAAGCCCCAGTGCCAGACGACATCCCGTTGGAGCTCCTCACTCACGGTGGCCCCGGGTTGAGGAACCGTTTGATGCTCCTTATACTGAAAATATGGGAGACCAAGACCCTCCCCAGTGACTTCCGCGATGCAAACATCATTACCATCTTCAAGAAGGGAGACAGGGAGAACTGTAACAACTACCGGGGAATATCAGTACTAAGCATCGCGAGTAAGATTTTCGCTCGGATTCTTCTTGACCGCCTCCTTATTCTCGCAGAAGACGTCCTGCCAGAGTCCCAGTGCGGCTTTCGACCTTCCCGCGGGACCATAGACATGATCATCTGTGCGTGACAACTACAAGAGAAGAGCCTCGAACAACAACAGCCCATAATGTTCATCTTCTGGGATTTGAAAAAGGCCTTCGACAAAGTACCTCGACCTGCCATGTGGGCTGTCCTCAAAAGATATGGCTGCCCACCTGATTTTGTCAAGCTGGTGCGTGCCCTCCATGACGGAATGGTTGGGAGAGTCTGCCACCAGAACTCTCTTTCAGGCCCATTATCAACGGCAGCCTGAAGCAGGGTTGTGTTCTGGCCCCAACGTGTTTCTCGCTATATACCGCAGCAATGCTCAACGAGATTCCCCCAGACACACCCTCAGTCGACCTACGTTTCCGCATGGATGGAGGAGTTTTCAACCTCGCTAGACTCCGCGCCAGAACCAAGACCACCTTGTGTGCAGTGCAAGAACTGCAGTATGCTGATGACAATGCCACCCCAGGTCAGACGGCAGAGGACCTGCAGTCGTTAGCTGATGCATACAACTCTGCCTACGAACGTTTTGGGATGCAAGTCAACACAGACAAAACCAAGACCCTCGTCCAACATCCACCAGGACTGATGCTCCCGAACTTCAATACCACAGTGAATGACCAACAGGTGGACCAGTTCTCCTACCTAGGGAGCATCCTAACATCAGCTCCCAGAAGCAAAAAGGACGTGGAGAACAGGATCAGGGCAGCCCACTCCGCCTTTGGCCGACTCGACTGCTGCGTATTTAACAACCACGCACTGACAATGACCACTAAAATAATGGTGTTCAGGGCAGTAGTCCTCTCCACGCTCCTGTATGCATGTGAAACATGGACGCTATATAGAAGCGATATTAAAAACCTAGAATGCTTCCAACAAATTAAACTGAGGCAGATCTTGAATATCCCCTGGGAGAGCCACACCACCAACATTGAAGTCTTAGAACGTGCCTCGCTGACCAGCATGGAGGCCACCATCATCCACCACCGCTTCCGCTGGATAGGACACGTGCATAGGATGGATCCATCTAGGCTCCCAAAGAAGATATTCTACGGAGAACTGACCCAGGTCACTAGACCACGAGGAGCCCCGAAAATGCGCTATAAAGATCAACTAAAGCGCACCCTGGCTCTAACTGACATCGATCCTTCCTCATGGGAAGAAACAGCCAGGGACAGGAAAACCTGGAGGAGTACAGTACACCATGGCACCGTGGGCTTCGAGGAGAGGAGGAGAGACAATGAGGAGGCTAGGAGGAGAAGAAGGAGAGAGCGATTAGAACAGCCCCGCCCACCACCTACCCTCCCTTGTGAACACTGTCCGCAACTCTTCCACCACAGACTAGGACTTAACAGCCACATCAGACATAAGCACCCACCCCAAAGATAGGAGGCTGATGGCTAACGACAGAATCCAATACTCGGACACGAGTGGGCGCCGACGACGACGATATATATATATATATATATATATATATATATATATATATATATATATATATATATATACACAGTATGTTGTTAAATATTTATAACTTATATTACAGTTGCTGTTTGCGTGACAGCGTATCTGGCAGTCTCAGCCTTAAGGGAGTCGTCATTGTGTTGATACTACTACTCCCTTGCCTTGCTGCCCTCCCTCTTCGTCGATGGTTGGCAGTTCCTCAGTGGTGTTACACCTTTCCCGTTCGTGGATTTGGTGGCGCTCCCGTTGGTTTATTCAATTAAGTTGAATTTTATAACTGCTTATGATTTAACTTTTCAGCTCTCTTTTCCGCTCCCCTTGCTGGCGATGAGCCAACGGCCTTTCTCGGTTGGCGGAGCAAGTGCTGAACTTAATTTGGCCGCTCCCTCTTGAGGAATTCTCTTACCTTATTGGGTTCCCCCAGGTCCCTCAGTGTGAGGTTGAGTTATTCCCCTAGTAGTCTATTTTTTGCTGTGAAAATGTAAATTGTAATTCATCATAACTTATTTTTTTCTTTTTTACAGGTAGCAGCTGATGAATTCAGCCACTCCGGTTAATGTCCTGCGCTACTTGTGGCTGCTCGTGAGCTGCTCATCTTACAAGGTAGCACTTGTTGCTAACCTTCAACTTGAACAAGGCTTGCTGATTGGAAGCATGAAGTGCTGCTAGGAGTTTCGTCACGATGGGTTTGAGAACTTTCCCTTACAAGGGAAAGTTAACCTTCCCCGCTGTTGGGCTGCTTTCCCTTCCAAGGGCGAGCTTCCCTTCTTCAGCTGTTCTGCAACCTTCCCTCTTTCGGGAAGAATTTCCGATAGCTCGACAAAGATCAGCTTCTGCTACTTGTCGCCGAAGACTGTGCTTCTCCCCTTTGGGGCTGAGGGAAAGCAAAGTCCTAGGCCAGTTCCTCCTTCTGGGGGGACTTCTCTCTCGTTCGCAAGAGATTGTTCAGTGACCAACACGTCATACGCCTACGCCTTCTTCCATAGAGCTAGAAGAAAGCTTGTCCTAGGAGATGCTCTTCTTCGGGAGGACTTTTCTCATTCACGAGAGATTGTTCAGTGACCAACATACGTTGTACAACTATGCTTTTGCCCATAGGGCTGGATAAAGGAAAACCTTCAGCTCATGCTTTTCTTGTTCTAGCTGCTAAACAAAATTACGGAATTTTGAAGGAAAGGGTTGTTTTTTATAGAGGCGTACAAGCCCTTCACTACAAGAAGGCAATATCTAACCTCTTGGAAGATTTGGGTGGAGTTTGTTAAGAAACATAAGTTGACTTCGATTCCAATGATCTTATGCTTTTGATATATAACTCAATAGAGAACTGTTTAATAAGATCCCTAAGGTTTGAGCTAAACTGAAACCAAATTCTCCCCCCAAAACAATTTTTTGGTCTTTGGAGAAATTCTTGTAATTAGCCTCAATAGATAGCTATTCTGCTTCTTTAAGGGATCTTACTCAAAAATCGATCTTTTTACTAACTAAGGCTGCTGGTGCTAGGGTCAGCGAGATTGTGGTACTTTCAAGGGATGATGGTCACATTGAATACTCAAAATCAGGAGAAGTTAATTTATGCCCGGATCCTGCTTTTCTGGCTAAAAATGAACTCCCCACTAAACTCTGGGCTCCTCGGAAGATCGTCCCTCCTAACGAAGATTCTTCTTTGTTCCCTGTGGAATGCCTTGAAGCTTACCTGTTACAGAGCATAGCTTTTAAAGGTGAACAACTTTTCAAAGGGAAAACAACAGGATCTAATCAATCTTTAAAACTGCGAAGGTCCAAAACTCACCTATTCTATCTGAAGGGCAGACCTGGCTAGTATGCCATCAGATCATGATTTTAGGAAAGTTTTCCCTTCCTTAAATTTCTTTCAGTATATGTCTTTTGAGGGTTTACAAGCCTATACATGAAAAACAGAAAAAAAAACTTTCACCAATTCCCTCCTATGTCTTGCTTCTTCTCTCTCTCTTTCTTCCAGACTTGCAATTTCTCTTGCTTCCATTTCCCTCTCTCATGTCATGCTGCTTCTTCTCTCTGTCTTCCCGTCTTGCAATTTCTCTTGCGTCCATATCCCTCACATGTCATGCTTCTTCTCTCTCTTTCTTCCAGACTTGCAATTTCTCTTGCTTCCATTTCCCTCTCATGTCATGCTTCTTCTCTCTCTTTCTTCCCGTCTTGCAATTTCTCTTGCTTCCATATCCCTCACATGTCATGCTTCTTCTCTCTCTTTCTTCCCGTCTTGCAATTTCTCTTGCTTCCATTTTCCTCTCATGTCATGCTTCTTCTCTCTCTTTCTTCCCGTCTTGCAATTTCTCTTGCTTCCATATCCCTCACATGTCATGCTTCTTCTCTCTCTTTCTTCCCGTCTTGCAATTTCTCTTGCTTCCATATCCCTCACATGTCATGCTTCTTCTCTCTCTTTCTTCCCGTCTTGCAATTTCTCTTGCTTCCATTTCCCTCTCATGTCATGCTTCTTCTCTCTCTTTCTTCCCGTCTTGCAATTTCTCTTGCTTCCATATCCCTCACATGTCATGCTTCTTCTCTCTCTTTCTTCCCGTCTTGCAATTTCTCTTGCTTCCATATCCCTCACATGTCATGCTTCTTCTCTCTCTTTCTTCCTGCCTTGCTTCCATTACTCTCGCATGTTTTGCAATTTTTCTTGCCTCGTTTCTCTCTCTCTCTTCCCGTTCTGCCATCATCAACATAATCAAGTTCTCTTCCGCTGCAATTCGTCGAATATCAGCCTCTACAATCCTTTCGGTTTTCATTCCATCAGTTCCTAAGTCAACTGATAGTTACTTCTCTACAAATTCGGTTTCAGCCTTCTCCAAAAGTTCGTGAGCTGCTACAATATTATCAACACTTCTAAAGCTAGACACTTGATTTGGGGTTTAATCATTCCACTTGTTGCATGGCCACCACATGCCATTAAAATAAAGAGCCACTGAGCCTTAGCTAAATAAACTTCTGACAATTCCAGAACAATTAGGTTTTCCAAAAACTCTTGTACATTTAGTTGTGCCATCTTGTCCTTTACAAAAAAATTATACCTCTCCAAAATTATATCCTAATGATACACAGAATCCTATCAACACTAAACTGCTCAAACCTTTAATGAAAACATTTAAAACGGATTCGCTCGACTCCGGGTGTTGGCACGAAAATTATATATTACGGTTGGTGAATTACATAAACTCCTGAGCTCCAAACCCCCCTTTTTATTTTTACATAAATCTGTTACACTTGAATATTACCCGATCTCTGAGAATATACGAAGCTCCCAGTCGGCAATATATACAAACACTGAATATCCAAAGGCCTCCTATGTTACTTTCAAACAAAACTGAGTGATCATTTAGTGAACTATTCATAAACACACTCTTACTTTAGTTCTTAGTCAGGGATTATGAGAAAAGCTCTGAAGAAAATGTTGGTAATTGAAGTAACACACAAGTTACAAAAATAAATATATTCTATGAAAAGTTAACAATAGTACAGAAGAATTAAAACCAAAATTAAGTCACTCAAAATACTAAATCTGAACAAAACCTTAGAGTAAGACCAAAAAAAAAAAATTTACTTTATGAAAATTATATAATCACTTGTTTCACTGGAATTAATTTTGATAATGATAAAAAGTTAACACTTAACACAATGATTAAACCACAAAGAAATTTACATATATGTAACTGTTACACTTCGTCTTTTGGTTCACAAGTTTCAGAACAGTTGAGCTAAATTTTTTAATGCACTTCACTGTTTAACCTAAATCTCACAGGGCCTGGTACAAAATCTATGTTAAAGTACTCACATTAACACATTATGCTTGAATTACCACCCCCCCAAAAAAAAAAAAAATTTCATCAACGTTTGAACAACATTATATGCGATATACATTGGGTAAAATACTTATTCTTGTTAGAGAGGAGGCACACTTGAGAAGAGAGAGGGCAGGCAAACTTTGGTTCTTTTGAAGAGATAGGCTGGGTCTTTTCTGCTACTTATGCATTCCTGGGACATATATATTGACTTTATTCTAGAAAATTCCAGTAGATCATTCTCGTAGCGTGAGGGCCATGGTCAAGCAGCGTAAGATTTCCAGCCTAGTAATATGAAGGAGGATGATACTAACCTTGCTTGCGAGACAACCTTCTCTCAGCTAACTTTACCCACCTACCCCTCATGACAATAAAAAAAGAGTAAATCTAATTCGAGAATTTTCAATATTAATCTTACCCGATGATCATGTAGCTGTCAACTCCGTTGCCCGACAGAAATCTACGGTCGGGATACGCCAGCGATCGCTATACAGGTGGGGGTGTACACAACAGCGCCATCTGTGGTCAGGTACTCAAGTACTTCTTGTCAACAAGACCTCAATTTTTCCTCTGTCGTGCCGCCGGCAAGACCTACATGGATACGCTGTTGATTTTGGAGTCTTTTGTTCACGTTTTGGTGATGTATTTGCTCTGAAATTTTAGCCTTCGCTGTACAGGAAGCTTTATCCTTAGCTTAGCAAGCTTTTGGAATTAATTTGATTCATTGGTTAACGATCTTTGCTTTATTTTGGAATTCCCCCTTGACTACTTCTAAAATTCAAGATGTCTGACCATTCCCAAGTTCCTAAATACAGGCAGTGTAGTGTTAGGACTTGTAATAGGCGTCTTCCGAAGGCCTCTATAGATCCTCACACCGTATGTTCCAATTGTAGGGGAAAATCCTGTCAATTGGAAGATCGATGTGGGGAATGTGATGGGCTTTCGGAATTCGATTTTAATGAATTCCTCAGATATACACGTAGGTTAGAGAAGGAGAGAGATAGGAGGAGTTCTTCTCGCTCTGTGGATTTTTCCTCTCCCCATGCCCCTCAACCTTTTCCTTCCCCTGTGGTGGTGACTCCCGAACCTGCTACGAGTGCTCAGCCTGCAATGGCTGATATGTTGCGTGCCATTCAGGCTCTCGGTGATAAGGTGGAGTCGTTGGTTAGTGACCGCAATCAGCTCTTGGCAGATGTCAGAGAGCTGAAAGCGAAGAGTGCAGTGGGAAGTGTTAGTGCTAGTGCTGTGCATAGTGTCAGTGTCAGTGTTGCGCATGAGGGTACATCTGTGCGTGCCAGTCGTCCTCCCAGTCCGGGACCTCTTGCAAGCTCCCAAGCCCAGGGGAGAAGCAATGTCGAAGGACCAAAGGGTTCGGCAGGCCTTGATCGGCGCACGGATGTATCCTCAGTGGTTGCGGACGCATCTGCTAAGGATCGTCCCTTCCACTCCCAGACGAATGAGCCCTTACATTCCTCGTCTGTGGAAGAGGTTTCCAGGAGGAAACGGTGGACCAAGGTCTCACGACCGCTCAAACGCAAGGACCCTTCCGAGCTAGTCCAACGGCCCAGGTGTAGCCACTGGGTCAGTTCGGACTCGCCACAGTCATCTGATGACTGCACACCTCCCAAGAGAGGTAGAGTGGTCCCTCAACAGGCCTCTGCTCCGTCTGTTGTTGCTCCAGCCACAGTAGACCCTAAGTGGTCCATGCTGCAGACTATGCAGTCTCAGCTTGCGGCTTTTATGCAGGAGTATCATGCCGAGAAGGTTAACACCTCTCCTGTTAACCTACAACCCGCAGAGGTTGTGCGCTCAGCAGATACTGCGGCTGCCTGCTCCCACACCCCACCTGTGAGAGCTCCTCCACCGATGCGCAGTCCTCACTGCCAGACGCATGTTCTTGCTGCACCATCTGCTAACATGCGTGAGCTGCCGCATCAGGAGTTGCCGGGTTCCAGCACTATGCGGCATTCTCCTCAGCCCATGCAGCATGCTCTGCAGACCTTACAGCATGCTCCGCATACCATGCAGCATGAGCCGCATACCATGCAGCATGAGCCGCATGCCTTACGACATGCTCTGCATACCATACCGCATGCTCCTCAGCCCACCGCAGACCCTCCCACACACCGGCCCTCTGCTTTTGTTGTTGCCAGCTCACAGTCTGTCCAGCACAGGCATGATGATGGATCCGCAGGTACGCATGCACCCGTTCTGCAGGATTTAGCCGCTCAGCTTGCTGCTCTGCCTTTGCCACTCACAACTCAACTTTCGGATGAGGTTGTATCGGAGGATGAAGCTGCTCATCTGGATGATCCTCACTCTGATGTTGAAGGACCCAAGTCTTCGCCACCCTCCTTAGACTTTCGCAAAGTCCTTGCTTTGTTCAGAGAATTGTATCCTGAACACTTTGTGTCTGCAACCCCTCGTTCTCCGCCCTCCGAGTTTGCTATGGGCATGCAGTCTGCTGCGCCTGCCTTCACCAAGCTTGTTCTCGCCAGATCATCAAGGAGAGCTTTGAGGGTTATGGGGGACTGGTTGCATTCCAAGAAGCAACTGGGAAGGACCTCTTTTGTGTTTCCTCCTCCCAAGCTGGCTTCTAAGTCGAGCGTCTGGTATGCCACGGGAGAGGAACCTGGCTTGGGGGTTCCTGCCTCTGCCCAGGCCGACTTCTCAAGTCTGGTTGACTCTCCCCGCAGGTTGGCTATGAGACGTTCGAAGATCTGCTGGTCACTTTCCGATCTTGATCATATGTTGAAGGGAGTCTTTCGTGCCTTCGAGATATTCAACTTCCTCGATTGGTGTTTGGGAGCCTTAAGCAGGAAGACTTCCCCTTCTGACAAGGACTCGGCCATGCTGATCATGTCCAGCATGGACAAGGCAATACGGGATGGGTCTGGTGAACTTGCGGCTTCATATGTATCAGGGGTCCTCAAGAAGAGAGAACATCTGTGCTCCTTCTTATCTGCTGGTATCACTCCTTGCCAGAAGTCAGAGCTGCTGTTTGCTCCTCTCTCCAAGTGTTTGTTTCCGGAGGAGTTGATTAAGGGGATGGCTGCCTCTCTTATCCAGAAGGATACGCATGACCTCATGGCTTCTTCTGCACGTAAGGCTAAAACCTTACCTTCCGTGCCTAGACCCTTCCGCCCTTTAGCAGCTGATACACCTGCTTCTAGGTTCATCCCGCCCTTTCGTGGCAGAACCTCCAGCAGAGGAGGTACCCGTGCAGACAGTCACCGTGGCAAGTCCAAGAAGGGTTCCAAGTCCGCAAAAGGCAAGTTTTGACTGCCTTCCTCTCCAGACAGCAGTAGGAGCCAGACTCAAGACCTTCTGGCAAGCTTGGGAGAGCAGAGGTGCAGACGCTCAGTCTGTGAAGTGGCTAAGGGAGGGATACAGAATTCCGTTCTGCCTCAATCCCCCTCTAACTACATCTCCCATCAACCTCTCTCCCAACTACAAGGAGAAGGACAAGAGGCTAGCGTTGCAACAAGAGGTGTCGCTCTTGCTACAAAAGGAAGCAGTGGTCATAGTCCGGGATCATCAATCCCCGGGCTTTTACAACCGTCTCTTCCTTGTAGCCAAGAAGACAGGAGGTTGGAGACCGGTGCTGGACGTCAGTGCTCTCAATGCTTATGTCACCAAGCAGACGTTCACGATGGAGACGACGAAGTCGGTCCTAGCAGCGGTCAGGCAGGAGGACTGGATGGTCTCGTTAGACCTGAAAGACGCATACTTTCACGTCCCCATCCATCCAGACTCCCAACCTTTCCTAAGATTCGTCTTTGGAAAGGTTGTGTACCAGTTCCAAGCCCTGTGCTTTGGCCTAAGCACGGCACCTCTTGTGTTTACGAGACTGATGAGGAATATTGCGAAATTCCTTCACTTGGCAGACATCAGAGCCTCCCTCTATTTAGACGACTGGCTTTTAAGAGCTCCCACAAGTCGTCGCTGTCTGGAGAATCTCAGATGGACTATGGATCTGACCAAGGAACTGGGCCTCCTGGTCAATTTAGAGAAGTCCCAGCTCGTCCCATCCCAGACCATTGTTTACCTGGGTATGGAGATTCAGAGTCGAGCTTTTCGGGCTTTTCCGTCGGCCCCAAGGATCAACCAAGCCCTAGAGTGCATCCTGAGCATGCTGAGAAGGAACCGATGCTCAGTCAGGCAGTGGATGAGTCTAACAGGGACACTTCCATCGCTGGCCATGTTCATCGAGTTAGGGAGACTCCACCTCCGCCCCCTTCAGTATCATCTTGCTGCTCACTGGATAAAGGACATGACGCTAGAGACGGTCTCAGTTCCTGTTTCCGAAGAGATGAGGTCTACTCTAACGTGGTGGAAGAACAGCATTCTTCTCAAGGAAGGTCTTTCGTTAGCTGTTCAGACCCCCGACCACCGTCTCTTCTCGGACGCATCAGACTCGGGCTGGGGTGCGACATTGGACGGACAGGAATGCTCGGGAACATGGAATCAGGAGCAAAGGACACTTCACATCAATTGCAAGGAGTTGTTGGCGGTTCATCTGGCCTTAATAAACTTCAAGTCCCTCCAGCTAAACAAGGTGGTGGAGGTGAACTCCAACAACACCACAGCCTTGGCTTACATCTCCAAGCAGGGGGGGACTCATTCGAGGAAGTTGTTCGAGATCGCAAGGGACCTCCTCATTTGGTCAAAAGATCGAAGGCTCACGCTGGTAACGAGGTTCATTCAGGGCGATATGAATGTCATGGCAGATCGCCTCAGCCGGAAGGGTCAGGTCATCCCCACAGAGTGGACCCTTCACAAGAATGTTTGCAGCAGACTTTGGACCCTGTGGGGTCAGCCAACCATAGATCTGTTCGCTACCTCGATGACCAAGAGGCTCCCATTGTATTGTTCTCCGATTCCAGACCCAGCAGCAGTTCACGTGGATGCCTTTCTGCTGGATTGGTCCCATCTCGACCTGTATGCATTCACGCCGTTCAAGATTGTCAACAGGGTACTTCAGAAGTTCGCCTCTCACAAAGGGACACGGCTGACGTTGGTTGCTCCCCTCTGGCCCGCGAGAGAATGGTTCACAGAGGTACTGCAATGGCTGGTCGACGTTCCCAGGACTCTCCCTCTAAGAGTGGACCTTCTGCGTCAACCTCACGTAAAGAAGGTACACCCAAACCTCCACGCTCTTCGTCTGACTGCCTTCAGACTATCGAAAGACTCTCAAGAGCTAGAGGCTTTTCGAAGGAGGCAGCCAGAGCGATTGCCAGAGCAAGGAGGACATCCACTCTCAGAGTCTATCAATCTAAATGGGAAGTCTTCCGAAGCTGGTGCAAGGCCAATGCAGTTTCCTCAACCAGTACCACTGTAACCCAGATTGCTGACTTCCTGTTACATCTAAGGAACGTTAGATCCCTATCAGCTCCTACTATCAAGGGTTACAGAAGTATGTTGGCAGCGGTTTTCCGCCACAGAGGCTTGGATCTTTCCACCAACAAAGATCTACAGGACCTCCTTAGGTCTTTTGAGACCTCAAAGGAACGTCGGTTGTCCACTCCAGGCTGGAATCTAGACGTAGTCCTAAGGTTCCTTATGTCATCTAGATTTGAACCGCTCCAATCAGCCTCTTTTAAGGACCTCACATTAAAAACTCTTTTCCTCGTATGCCTAGCAACAGCTAAAAGAGTAAGTGAGATCCACGCCTTCAGCAGGAACATAGGCTTCACATCTGAAACGGCTACATGTTCCTTGCAGCTCGTTTTTTTGGCTAAAAACGAGCTTCCTTCACGTCCTTGGCCTAAATCGTTCGAGATCCCTAGCCTGTCCAAC
>NC_090750.1:99905666-99945666 GCF_036898095.1 Palaemon carinicauda
AAAGACGATAGCTTCTGACCGGCTGGGAATCGAACCCTGGTCCAGGAAACTTGTGTGTACATTGCCATACCACTTGGCCAAGTGGTATGTCGCTGTTATTCCAAGTTTCCTGCACCAGGGTTCGATTCCCGGCCAGTCAGAAGCTATTGTCTTTGTGTGATTTTGCCTGGGGCTCTGATCCTTAGGTCGTTAAGAGAATCCAGACATTAATGTATCAAAAATATATGGCTTACTTGAATATAAACTATATATATATATATAGAGTGAGTGAGTGAGTGAGTGAGTGAGTTTTATGGGGTCTTTTGACTGGTCAGACAGTACGACATTGGATCCTTCTCTCTGTTTACGGTTCATTTTCCTGTTGCTTACACACAAACCCCGAATAGTCTGGCCTATTCTTTACATATTCTCCTCTATCCTCATACGCCTGACAACACTAAGATTAACAAACATTTCTTCTTCACCCAGGGAGTTGCTGCACTGTAATTATTCGGTTGCCACTTTCCTCTTGGTAAGGGTAGAAGAGACTAGCTATGGTAAGCAGCTCTTCTAGGAGGACACTCCAAAAGCAAACCATTGTTCTCTAGTCTTGGGTAGTGCCATAGCCTCTGTACCACGGTCTTCTACTGTCTTGGGTTAGAGTTCCCTTGCTTGAGGGACACTCAGGCACACTATTCTCTCTTATTTCTCTTCCTGTATGGTTTTAATTGAATTCTCTTTTATTTTTCATATATAATAAATGCTATCGGCGTCAATGACCTTAGATGTCAGGATGCCAGAAGACTTTCAATCAATTAATCCTGTCATTTTGTTAAAGTGTTTATAGTTTAAATAGGAGACATTTATTTTAATGTTACTGTTTTTAAAATATTTCATTTTTCCTTGTTTCCTTTCCTCACTGGGCTATTTTACCTGTTGGAGCCCCTTGGCTTGTAGCATTCTGCTTTTCCAACTAGGTTTGTAGTTTAGCACAATATATATATATATATATATATATATATATGTATATATATATATATATATATATATATATATATATATATATATATATATATATATATATATATAAACACACACACACACATATATATATATATATATATATAAACACACACACACACACATATATATATATATATATATATATATATATATATATATATATATATATATATATATATAAAGTATATGTAGGTGTGTGTACACTTAAACATATATATGGTATATCAAATTAATGTTAATAACGGCCAAAATAGTGTATGGTATGAAATATAGATATGCAGTTATTATTATGTTGTTTTTAATATATATTTTGGTAATTGTTTATAACTTCTTTTTTCCAGGCTTTTTGATTACACTGACTGTCCAGAGGGACCTGTATTACCAGGTGCTCATTCTATTGAACGCTATCTAATTGAAGAACACTTGCACAATATTGTCAAAGAATACCACCTAGAGAGGAAGCAGTGGTAAGTTTTTGTTTTCAAGGTTTTAGTATTAGTTTTTTTGTTATAGTTAGTTCCTGGTATTCTAACTTGGCAGGAAAGAATTGTAGATTAGATTTATGTCATATATTGATAATTATGACTACAATACAAGTTGCAATTCTTGTTGGTTAATCAGGATTATGTTTATTTGATATATATAGGATTATGTGTATTTAATATATATATAATATATATATATATGTACTATATATATATATATATATATATATATATATATATATATATATATTATATATATTATTCTCTCTCTCTCTCTCTCTCTCTCTCTCTCTCTCTCTCTCTCTCTCTCTCTCTCTCTCTCTCTCTCTTTTTTTTTTTTTTTTTTTTTTTGCTCAATCATATGTTATCTAGAATTATTTGTGGAAACTATTTAGCCTCATATATATATATATATATATATATATATATATATATATATATATATATATATATATATATATATATATATATTTTGAAGGTCCTTTAAAATATTTTAACATTTATGAAATATTACTATTATTATGAGAAGATTTTTTTTTTCTAAAAATTAACTTTGCCAAATGTTTTACTATATTGGTGATACTGGAGGGCATGAAAGCCTTAAACAAACTTGAAAAGTTTGTAACCAATTCCAAAGATGAGGGTTCAACATAAGACTTTTATTAAGGCTTGAATAATTCATATATTTAAGTCAACTCCTTTGAATAATATGTTTTATTTGCAGTGCTGCCTTTCTTCTTGATTTCCCTCTGAAGCATAAGATCCCTCTGGAGTATATGATCGTTGAGGTTGTATTAGCTGAACTATTCCATCTGCCAGGCCCAAGGTACATTGAGATCTGTTATGGGTCTCTCTTGATCGAGTTGTGCAAGTTACAACCTGCAACAATGCCCCAGGTCAGTCATTCGACTTTCGGTTGTACATTACGAGTTGAGAAAATTGTAGTGTGTCTCTTGAGCAATAGTCTAATATTTTATTTTATTAACACTTGAATGCTCGAATAACACGCATATTCGTGGTATCTTACTGGAGTACTTAATAATACAATATTTTTTCATCCTTTATATGCTGTTTTTAATGTTTATTATTCTTTACATACAGTATTCTTTTCAACATTAAGGGGACGACCGTCCGTTATGTCCTGCATTTCTTTTTCCAATGATTCAAAATACATTATTTCTATATATGTTTTAGACATATATAATACCTTCATCATATAAAAATTTCAAGGGATTTGATCAAAATCTTTTTGATTTATTAGCAAAAATCATGATTTTTATAAAAATTTTAGGTACATTTTTCAATACAAATGTGACATCAATTGTATTGAAAATCATACCATCATACCATCAAAACTCTTATAAATCAAATAATTCTGTGTCACAGATTTTCAATTTTCATTTTTCTTTTTTTTTAATGAATTTTTTCTTAATTTTCTTCGTTTAGACGTAAAATAATCATGAAAAAAAAAAGAAAAAAGAAAATAAAAATTCTGTGACACAGAAGTGTGAGGTTTTTATTCTTCTTATAAATGAGATCTTTCTCTCTTAAAATCAAACAATAAATAAGTGAGAAAAATGTACCTAAGTGTGAATAAGTATGCTTTTGAGTTATGAGCTCCCAAAGATTTGCTATAAATTTTTGCTTTTTTCTTGAATAACTTAACACGTTGACTGCGATGTGCTCCACATATGGTTCACAGAGGACTCTCTGAATGAGCGATGTGTACCCTATCTGGTACACATGCTAAGAATTATATATTTTTTTCAAGTATCAAAATTTTATCAAAATGGGCTCTTTTTTACCAAAATATTAGTGTAATATATTGGAAATTAATTAAAATAAACTAGAACATTAACTAAACACTTTATTTATTGCTGAAAATAATCTTCATTTGCTAGCAAAAGGGGCATATATTTTTTTCTTAATTCTTTCTTTCTTTCAGTAAAAAAAATAGAAAACATTATCATTAGATCAATAAAAATGCTATCCTGTTAACCCTAGATTATACTTATATAAATTCAATAGAAAAATAAATCAGTTTGGTAAACCTTTTACTTCTGAAAAAAATAGTGTCCTTTTCTTGGTGAAAAAAATATCCATGTATGATGAAGGAAATCATGTAGTATTTAGAGTACAAGTATAAAATTAAAATTTTTTTTCTGGTTTTTTTCTACATAAGAAAAACAAATAAAATACACAAATTTATATTCTTCAAACTGAATGTTTCAAGTTGAAACAACTGAGACAAAGGAAAGGTTTACCCTCACAATTCTCACATTGTGTCTACTCTTCGTGCTTTCTTTTGAGCTACAGAACTTCCTTTATTTTGTGACAGTATCTCATAACAGGAACGACAAAGCCTTCTTGTCTTTGCTTTGGGGCCATTAGCTTCAGTCAGGGAATATTTTTTGTATGCATATGTACGCTTTTGCGTATATACAGTGTGTATATATATGATATAAAGGAATAAGTAGAAATGACAGAGAAAATAATACTTACATACATACATATACATACATACATATATATATATATATATATATATATATATATATATATATATATATATATATATATATATGTGCATACATACATACAGTAAATATACATACATACATATGGTACTAAAAGGAAGGCAAGAATTCAAATATTCTCTGGGATGTTAATTTTTCATCATATTGGGACAATGGGTAATTTGTATATCAGTCCGTATATGCAAGTGTGTGTGTGTATATATATATATATATATATATATATATATATATATATATATATATATATAAACTACCCATTTTGTGTGTGTATGTGTCATTCCTTTTTCTGTTACTTCCTTTATCTAATTTTCTAATATTTTACATTAAAATATATTCTCTTATACAGACATAAGGAAGAGTTCTTTTCCACATTTTATTCCTCTCTCGCATAAGTGTGAATATATGTATGTATATACGTGGATAGACAGGTACAAAAAGATGGGCTACCGTATACAGATGGACAGATATATATGAATAACTGAAGAAGACCTAAATAATTTACTTGTATGTAAATACTTTTATCTATGCAAAATATAAATTTATATTGCCAAAAATACAGCCTGTATATATGTTTCTTAATGTGTGTGTCTGTAACATGTATGTACATCTTATATGTATTATATTCAAGTTTATGTTTATATATATTCCTATATACACACGTGTGTACTACAAATTTTATGTGCACATATGAAAACATACAAAGGTGTTATATGTGTCTGTCATACTGAGTATGACCCACGTCTGGTACATGTTGCATATGGTAATTCCCTAGATCAGTCTGAGCGATATGCACCATAACTGAACATCCAAAGTGTGACCATATTCGGCACACAATGCTAGCAGAACTATCTCTAATCGTTCTGGGCGACTTGAGCCATATATGACCACATCTATTATGTCCATATTAGGTACACAACGCCTGTAATGAAGACTTTTGTTATGTCAGGCGAAGTGTACCACATAAAGTCACGCTTTTTACACTGGCTGAGCACTCGGCTTACCTTACGGATACACCCTAACAATTCTCACGTCAATAGCTAGCTGGTTACTGATTTTAATTGGGGTTAAAGATAACGCCCATTGGGCCGTTTCACAGCATTGCCAATCGCAGTCAACGTGTTAAGATAACATTATTATGATAACCTTACTTTGTACTTATGTTGTTTATTCCTACACGAAGGCTCCCTAAATGGTGCTAAGGAGGAATGTGGGAGGGAGCGTGGGGAGGGGTAGGGGTGAGGGGAGGATAGTCGTAGTAGAAGGCAGCAGTCGGGTGTAGATCGGCACCTTGTAGTTCCGGGGGTTGTTGAAGAAGGAGATGTCTAACTGGTGAGGGACCTATGGTCGTGGTTCTAACACGCCCCAGTAACTATACCGACACTCATTAGAGTGAGCAAGCTGGGTTTATTCCTGGCATTCCATGCATCTCTTTTTCTCTGGTATATTTAGCCATATTTATGCCTTAGATATGGTGCTATGAGGAGCATTTCACAGAGCGACACAGGTCAAGCCCAGGAATGAGGCTTTTAAACCCTATGTTTACTAATAAATTTGGTATAAGGTTGTCATGAGTTGCCAGCGGCCTCATTCTTGTCAGCGTTTTAGTTAGAATGTTCCAGCTTTGTACTCTTTCATGGTTCCCTCTCTATTTGGTTCTTTTTTGTTGCTCTCTTCTTACTTTTTGTTCTTTCTTTGACCTTAGGTAACATTGGCCTTGCTATAAAGTTCACAAAGATGTGAAAACACTGTACATACGAAATGCAAATACTGTAAAGAAACGCAACGTAACTTCTATAGTTTTTGGAAACTGGCTGTTCTCGTAGATCGTAGTTTGCGTTTGTCTTCCATTTCTGCCAGACTTACAAGATTTCAAATTATAAGTTAAAAAATCGCCATGTTAATGCAAAAATAAACGTGCAAAGACGATTCTAACAAACTCAGTCATGCAGACGACGCAGTATAGTTGACCTCATCATTTAAAGACTGCTTTACTTTATTAGTTGTAAAAATAATTGGCTGAAACTTCTTGAGAGCATGTACGATATGTTTCTGCATACATAGAAACAATAAAACGATTTTCAATTTTTTAAAGTTATGTCAAAACACCATAGTGGACGGTCCCCTTAAGTAAACTTTCGGAATATGAAAGAAAGCATGTGCGGGGGATCATTTCAGTGATCTTAGCCTTGTCAAAGTTATTTAGTCATGTTTCAGATAATGTTAGAATGTTAAAATATTTATCAATTTATCAATTCGCAAATTTGAATATTGTCAATACCAACAGATTGTGTATTTACATAGCCACGGTTTGGGACATCCTTAGTATCCATTGTCAGTATTTTCTGCTAGTCATTACAATTCTAAGTCATAAGCTTTGCAATTTCTTGAATTCACTGTGTCGTCATTTGGTTTGTTTAACATTGTGCAGTTTATACGTTTTTCCTGTTGCGAAGTGCATTCTTTGGTGGAATGTTTACGTGAACATTTCCTGCAGACTTTATCATCAGTCTTAAACTTACAATCTTCTTCAAAATGTCCATACGTCTGACAGTGGTAGCAGGTGATCACACGGTATCTATCACGTATGTTATAAGTACCCCATCGCAATAAAACTTGGTCACCATTACCATGAATAGCATTCCGAACTTCGGGATCACATTTCAACAAGTGGGTAGTCCCACCTGCAACACTTTTGTTGAATACCAAATTTATCTTTTCTTCTTTGTTTTGGATGTGGTCTAGTCAACGATTTCTTTGAATCAAAGCATTTACTACTATATCTTCATCATTGTGTACATTGTATATTATTATTTTAGGTTTTAGTTTTTCATTGTTCCGTCACTAAATACAAACCAACGCTATTTATTGGGGTATTACTTTCAGCCATTAAACTTTTAGCGAGGGTTAACCATCCACCCGCTAGTTAGCTGGGGTAGGGTGTGGGGGTTAGTAGCTGCGCCGCTCACTCGCACACCTGGCCTTTGAACCCCACTTTACTTTGGGCTCGTCTCACTCCTCGCTCCAACCTACCGGCCATTTGACTTATTTTTTGTCTTAATATGTTTTTCTTTTATACAGTATATGTGAAAACATTATGTTCTCTTTACTGTGAATTTTGCTGTTTGTGTGACAGTGTAGTGCAACAGGTTTTCAAGGGCGGAGGACTTTTCTAGTCTAGCTGAAATAATGAGTTTAGTAAATGCAAGCATTGATGAATGTAAGTTTCCCAAATTTGAGAAAATGACTATAGTCACACCAGGCTTGAAAAGTGCTCTGGATTACCAAGAATTAAGCTCATATAGACCTGTATTTCGAATCTATGCTTTGTTTCAAAAGTGCTTGAATACGTAATTCTTGAACAACTAGTCAGTCACTCAGAAGTAATAGAAGGTTTGCCTGACAACCAATCTGCTTACAGAAAACTATTCTTTACAAAGAGTCAGTCAGTCACTTAGAAGTAATAGAAACTTTGTCTGATAACCAATCTGCTTACAGAAAACTATACTCTACAAAGAGTCAGTCAGTCACTTAGAAGTAATAGAAACTTTGTCTGATAACCAATCTGCTTACAGAAAACTATACTCTACAAAGAGTCAGTCAGTCACTTAGAAGTAATAGAAACTTTGTCTGACAACCAATCTGCTTACAGAAAACTATACTCTACAAAGAGTCAGTCAGTCACTTAGAAGTAATAGAAACTTTGTCTGACAACCAATCTGCTTACAGAAAACTATACTCTACAAAGAGTCAGTCAGTCACTTAGAAGTAATAGAAACTTTGTCTGACAACCAATCTGCTTACAGAAAACTATACTCTACAAAGAGTCAGTCAGTCACTTAGAAGTAATAGAAACTTTGTCTGACAACCAATCTGCTTACAGAAAACTATACTCTACAAAGAGTCAGTCAGTCACTTAGAAGTAATAGAAACTTTGTCTGACAACCAATCTGCTTACAGAAAACTATACTCTACAAAGAGTCAGTCAGTCACTTAGAAGTAATAGAAACTTTGTCTGACAACCAATCTGCTTACAGAAAACTATACTCTACAGAGACAGCCATCTGCTCCGTTGTAAATGATATACTGTATTGGAAATGATGGATGAAAATAAATGTGGTATTTTATTATTACTCAAAATTAGTGCTGCCTTTGATACAGTTGTGCGTAAACTGGTGCTAAATGATCTATGATTCATCGGCGTTGAAGATCAAGCTTTTTAATACTTGGAAGACTACTTGGTTGTTAAAAATTACTCTGTGCAAATTGGAAACTCATTCACCATAGGAATCTTAAAAAACAGGGGTACCCTAAGGGGAGTGTACTTGGCCCAATCTTATTTTGCATTTAGACTATCAGTCTATCGAAAATACTACAAAGGCATGGTGTGAAGTTCAAACTATTTGCGGATGACACACAATTTTACTTCTCCATTAATGATATAGACAACACTACTGAACCTCTAAACCAAATCCTCGATAGTGTTAGAGGATGGATGTCATTTAAACAACTAAAATTAAATGAGAACAAAACTGAGTTTATGATGGTGGTAAAGACAAACACTGTGAGGAACTTAGGTGATATTCAAATAGACATAAATAATGACTCGGTGCCGATATCTAGTAAAGTTCGTGATCTAGGCGTATTTTCAGATTACATCTTGTCTCTTAATGCCCAAATAAATAGCGTAGTAAAAACTGCTGGTTATCTTCTAAGAAATATTGCTTTTATAAAAAAGTAGCTGGATGAATGCTCTGTAAAAAAAAAACTTGTGATAAACTGTGTGATTGCCAGAATTGACTACTGTAACTCCATCTACTACAATCTACCAAAAGTACAACTTAAGAAATTACAAAACAGGGTAAACAGAGGAGCAAGACTGATAAAAGGTGTCTCACCAAGAGAAAGGATCAATCCTATACTAATTGGTCTATATTGACTGCGGATTAAAGCGAGAATTGGTTTTAAAATATGTAAAATAACCCACCTGGTTATCAGAACCGGTCGTCCAAAATATTTAAGAGAATTGCTACTTATTGTGCAACCAACAAATCATCCTGACATGAGAATATTTACAGATGGTTTCAAACTAAGAACCCAGATAAATACTGTATGTGGCCCCGAGACTGTACAATAGGCTCCCATGAGACATCTGAGTAATTGAAGATACAGTATTAAGGCTTTCAAGAGGAAACTGAAGACACTTTTTCTGCCAGTGTTTTGACAGTGATGATCAAACAGTAAGCGAACAATGTGCATTATGAAATTTTAAATGATCCCGAATGAACATCATAAAATGACTGTGGAGGTCCTGTAGAGAGTAGGGTTCCCCTGCTGTACAGGACCAGATAAGCAGCCCTTAAAGTAAAGTAAGGCCGGCCATACATGCGCTATCATGTACACCTGAACAGTTACGCTTGTCAGGTATACCTGATAGTGTATGGTGGGAAAAGCTAGCCTCTCAGGCAACCTGACAACTAATGAAAATTCGATCAGTTCTGCCTGACAGGCGAGTAAACCTGATGTGTACAGTGTGTGGCTGTTTCATCAGGTGTACCTGAACAGGTCTCTCAGTTATTAACAATCTTTTGATGTGGACAGTTTAAATTTTTTTGGTTACAGCTTTGTAATTTTGATTTATTTTACAGTTTAGTTCCTTTAATTAAGGGATATATAAGTGACAGCAACTCGTACACTGATTCATTCATGCGCAGAAAATTGTTATAATCAGATGGTTCATGTCTCAATTCATTAAGAAGATTGATATGGATAAATTTATTTCTTCTTTGCAACAATTTCTTACACCACTGTTTGCGTTTCTTCCGTCTGTTTTTACATTTCACAAAAAATACAGATAATAAGGAGAGAAAGTACAAATCATCTTCTCGAGAATCCATAGCAAACTGACAAACTTGACAGGTATGCATGAAGAGTGTGTGTGCTCTTCAGGTATCAGGTATACCTTACAGGCGTAACTGTTCAGGTGTACCTGTCAGGTGTACATGATATTGTATGGCTGGCCTTAGTAAAGTAATGTACTGATATCTTTCATGTCAGGACCTGGCGAGGTTTACTCGATTATTTGCTTAGTTCAACATCATCATATATGGGGATACTGAATCCCTCAGTAGAGATTAGGTAAAATTAGTGCATGGTGTAAATTAGGGAGCATGAAGCTGAATCCTAACAAACCTCACAGTATTGATTGTAAAGGTCGAAGACAGTGGCTTCACAACATCCAGATCTCTGCATTGATAATGTTTCTTCAACTCTATGCCAAAACTTAAAATTTTAGGTATAATTCTTGATAGCAAATTTACTTTTGAGAAACAAATTTGGGCTGTTTCTTCTTTAATTGTACAAAAATTGGGCTTAAAGTCTTATAAGTTTTTCAGTGATCAGTCTATTTTGAAGGTTTTTAATTCTATCATTTTGCCATCTTTTGAGTTGGTCTCTTGTCTGGTCTTAAGCTGCTGAATCTCATTTTAATTTGTTGGACACAAAGCTGTTGTTTATTAAATTTCTTATTCCTGATCTAGATATTGAGCTCTGGCACCATCATTCAGTTTTCATAACTGACCATCGTTTGCATTCTGATCTTCCTAGATGGTACCACTGTGCTTTTAATACTAAGTATGCAGTTAATTCTAACAGGCATGTCTTCTCCATCATGAGGCTCAATACTACTCTGTATTCTAAAAAAATTATTCCAGCTGTGACTAAATTGTGGAATGATCTTTCTTATCAGGCAATTGAATTGGTTGAACTTCAAAAGTTCAAATTTGCAGTGAATAATTTGTTGAATAGGCTGACATAAGAAGCTTATCTCTTTATAGTTGATCAATGAAAGATTAATTTAATCTTAGTGTTCTTAAAATATTTTACATTAATTATGCATTACTTCTTTTGTAATTTGTTTATTGCCCTCCCTCAATGGGTATTTTTTCCAAGTTGGAGCCCTTGTGTTTGCAGCATCCTTTTCCAAATAAGGTTGTAGCTTAGCTAGAAATAATACTAATGATCAGAAAATAATTTCTTTGTTCAATAAGAGCTTTTCAGTATTGATTTGATGAAACTATGGACAATATAGTGTACAAAAATGTAATTATTTTTAGTTAAAAGTTTTGCCACCTACTGTAATCTCTCAAAGAATTAGATCCAAATCTAATTGAGGCCTTAAGTTTAAAGTTCATGATATTATGAATGAATACACCTAAATTTCTTGATTTTTGCAGGAACCCTTCTTTGTACCAAGTTTGTGTTCGCTAAACATTATCTTGAAGAATCCTGGTTTACTTATTGAAACTGCTGGTTTATAGTCCTATAGTGGCTGCTAGCGATGTGGTCTATCAACTTGGAGTTCAATTAACTCATGATTTTTTTATTTTTTGAAAAATTCTAGTTTTAGTTATACTGTATGGGGTTGAGGTTATAGAATATTTAAAGGCAATCTCGAGTTGTGTTTCAAATATTAAAAAGAAAATTTGGAGTCTCATATTTCTAACTGTATTTTGTGATGGTTTACCAGTCGAGTCTAAAATTTTAGGTATTTTAAATTGTTATTTTAATTCTTTTTCTTCACTGGTGTCCTACTTACATATGAGTGTGGTAGTCAGCAATATTAACATCAGTAGTGATTCATAGAAATAATAAATTTTGATAATACGATTGATTATTTTTATGCTCACCTGGTGTTCATATACATGCCCATTCTCCTCCTCACTTTTGATGAGAGGATAGGGAATCATTTTGACTTCAAGACTAAAATAACAGAGCCTCTGGCTCGTCACCCCTTCATTTCTTGCCATTAACTGTTAGTGTCTCATTACTTTAGTAGATGCATGTGTCTACTTAAAGGAAGGAAAAGGGGAAATTTTTAAAATTTTACCAGTAAATGTCAGTAAACCTAAATTTTAGAGTAGTAGTAGTATGAACATCTGGTGAGTAAAGAAATAACAGATTTTATTATCAAGATTGTTTTTTTCTCAATTCAACTGATACTAAAAAAAGGAAAATGTGTCTTGACTTTACAATAAATAGAAAAATGACCATGGTACTTTTCCTTTCATAGGATACAAGTTGCCCAGTCCTGTTAGATATAAGATGTGATACTTTCGTGTTAATGATCATGAGGTGGAATATATTAGTTATTCAAATTCAGTATTTTTATATGACCACATCTTTTCACAGGTCTTGGCCCAAGCTGTGGAATTGCTATTTGACCGTATAGACACCATGAATGTGTGCTGCTTTGATAGGTAAAGTGTATTCAGTGTATTTTGTCTTGTCCAGATGATATTTAATATATTTTACATCAAAATTGACATAAACATTTTATTGTGAGAATTGTCCTGAACATGAGTTGGTATATAAATTAGGAATTAGAATGAAAATACAAAATCTGAATATCTCTTGGAATTTTGATAATTGAATAGTTTTATTTGCAAATACTTGTTTACTGTATGATTTTTTTTTATAAATTCCTTTCATTCCTTCTTGAGCAAATCTTAATACTATGTCTGTTTTTTAGGTTTGTGAACTGGTTTGCTTATCATTTAAGTAACTTCCAGTTCAAGTGGTCTTGGGATGATTGGCTTGAAGCATCACAGCTAGACCCAACCCACCCTAAAGCAAAATTCGTGATTGAAGTATTGCAGAGGGCTATGAGGTTTGTTGTTTGTATTTTTGTTTTATTTTTAGTGTTGCTGTTTGCATTTAGTTTGTATAATGTACAAAATCATTTTCATAAGAAGTTCATATGATGTAGTAGTATCTGCTTTTGATTAAATACTCACTGTTCTTTTGAGATTCACAAAAGAAGGTAAAGAGCTTTGAAGCTCATCATAATCAAAACTTTATTCGTTAAATGCTTGATGGGTTTCGGTACATGCATGTCATTATTATCACCATCCTTGCTATAATCAACTAGCCTAATCTCCTCTGGATTTTCCCTGAGTTAAAAGCTGGTACTCTATTGTGCTTTGAACTTTAATTTGCTCAGTAACCTTAGACACATACTTGCCCATAAGAGAATCAAGGCGACCTTTGCACTCATTACAACACGGATTTTAACATGAGACACAAAGAGACTGCAGATGTTGATTGCCCAGAAATTATTCCCTTGTACAATCTATGCTGCAATTACTTGAAAATACAGAAGACATCTTGATATACTAAGAAACCTAAATATGAACAATATGGAGAAGAGGTTGTTGGCACAGACTGAAAGACAAAGGATTTGTGGCTTGTACAAGCCTTCTGCAATTGTCAGTAACTGTTAATTCTCATTACTTTACTAGAGGCATAAGTCTATTGAAAGGAAAGAAAATGGGAAACTTTTTAGTTTTAAGGATAAACGTTGATAAAACTGTTTCCAGAAGAAGCCATATGAGCATCGAGTATAGAAATAACAAATTTCAGTTTTGGGGTTTAATTAGTGTGTGGTCTCCAAAGATTTAACTGAGAAAGACTATATTTGTAGATAAATATCTGAATCACATCTTATAATTGTTGCGTTTATCTACAGGTTGTCGTACAGACAAAGAATTGCAGAGGTGGTCCCAGAGCAGTTTGATTGCTTTGTGCCAAATAAGCCTGAACCAAATTGCAAGTTCTTTACGGAAGCTGGGGGTGAGTATTGATAAAGAATAAGAAGTATTTGTATTCTAGGGATTTGAATATAGCAATATCAGTAAAATCATTTTCTCTTACATGGAACTGAAAGTTTTTATCGACTAAAGGGGCTCTAAGGGATTTTTCTATGAAGATAAGGAGGTATGCTTTTCTTAATTACAGGTATTTAAAAATACTCATCAGTTTTATGTTTGTTAGGGACAATTATTTTGATTACAATTGCCTTTTTATGGTTTAATGATTTAACAAATAGGAGTAACACCCCAAGTGCCATCTTAGATTTCAATACACATCAGTTACATTATTGTGATATCTTGATTTTTAGTCTTTTTGAACATAAAATAACTTTCTTGAACTAGGTATGAAGTTTATACTAAAACTTGATGGAATTCCTATTACCTGTGCCATGTAAAAATGATAACTGTATATATATGACAATTTGAGGGGTTACTATACTAAATTTAAACTACAGTGCTGTGTATGAATGGTAAATAGGGATTTAGACAATCTTTTGGAAAGTTATTCTTTCTTTGTGTGCGGTTGCTACTTGTTTATTTTCTAGGACCATTAGTAATGGCAAGGATTTTGCAAAAAACAGCTTAGGAACCAGTCCTTTGAGACACGCAGAATTTATGAAAGACTTTTATAGGGAAGCTAGGACAAGATTATTTTTTAAAGTAATGCAGTAATATAATGAGAAAAGTACTGCACATGATGTCCTCAGGTTACTGCCATTATGAACGGATTCGTATAAGGAATTAAAAAGAATTTGTTCCAACACGGACTTACCACGGACCACTGTTTAGGAGAACCTGGGGCTAGCTAGCCCACACACCCAGGAATTTTCTTCTCCTCAACAGGCCTAACCCCCCTCTCACATGTGCGACCCTGGCCTCGCCTGTTTTCCCACAATGCATTAAGAAGCAGCCTCAGGTGACCCTTTTCAGGCCAAGACAGCCAATCTACTCCAGATTGTTGACACTTTAAGTCAACTTGCCAGCTTCTCTCACGACCGTTACTTTTTTCTTGTGTTAGAGCGTGTGTTGCTCTCGCATTCCAGTGTTATTTTTTGTTTGCTAAGTATGGAATCTGTGTGTGCAATGTTATTGCCTAGGTACTAAGAGGAAGTTGTGCTCAGCCTTCCTATCACATGTGCAGGTTGATCCTCACATTCTGTGTCCTTCATGTCGGGTTCGTGTGTTCCCAAGTGATATGTATAAGATGTTCAGTGGGCCATGATGGCCACTATGAAACGAAAGACGACAAAGAAGGACAGGTTGCCCTTGAGGAAGGGTAGCGAGTCTCGTCCCTCTTTGGCCTGTTCGACAGTACCCAGTGTTTCAGGAATTTCTTTGTCTCCTGTGCTGCCTATGGTGGCTGAGGAGGTCTCTAACGGGAATGGATCGGGACCTCACGTTTCCCCCTCCGTGGCCGAGAGATCCTCCTAACAGACATAGCGGGGGTGTTGAGGGCAGGTCAGCCTACCATCTTTCTACTCGCTGACCTCGTGTGTGGCCTCCGCTCAGCCCCGTTTAAACGTTCCACCATCCACTCACCGGATGGCGGTCTCAGAGGCACCCCAGGAGCCGATATCTCCTCGTGGGTTCAAGAGACCTGTCTCACGTGGAAGGGAGCGAGAAGAAAAAGGACAGTTCTTCTTCCATTAAAAGTCATTCCTCCAAATGTTCTGAATCTTCCCCTATCCCCGCTCAAAGCGGGGGACCAAGGCGAGTTAGTGCTGGCCTCGGTCCATTACTGAGATCATTGTTCCTTTGATTCATGTACCAATCTTCCCAGTTGTTCATATGGATTCGGCCCACATGCATGCTGCACCACAGTATTTCCAGCCAATGGTCTTAGAGATGAGGCTGCAGTTCCACCAGTTCCTGGCGGGGCACCGCATGGTATTGATGAGCGACAATACCACGGTAGTAGCTTACCTGAACAAGTAAGGCGGTACCTTTTTGCAGCCGCTGTGCCATCTAGCAGTAGAGATACTCAGATGGGCAGAAGGTCACGCGGTACCCTTATTGGCTCGCTTCATTGCAGGCATGCGGAATGTGCTAGCGGACAATCTAAGCAGAGGGAATCTGATATTAGGCTCCGAATGGTCTTTGAATCATCTAGTAGCCAACAAGTCCTGACTTTGTGGGGTTCCCTGACTGTGGATCTGTTCACAATGGCCCTGAATTTCAGGCTCCCGTTTTATTGCTTCCCAGTCCTGGATCCCCAAGCTCTCTGGCAAGATGTATTCTAGCACCGGTGGGAGAACTTGGACGTGTATGCGTTCCCCCCATTTCTTCTGATGAGAAAAGTCCTCAACCAGGTCTGAGTAAGCAAGAACTTATGAATGACTCGAATAGCGTTGCTATGGCATCATGCAGAATGGTTCCTGGACCTTCTGCAACTCCTCACGTAGTTTCCGAGAGAACTCCCTCCATGTCACGATCTACTCAACCACATGCCAACATTTACCACAAAGCCGTAGCTTCGCTTCGACTTCACGCCTGGAGACTGTCCAGCACCTTCTCACACAGAGAGGCTTTTCGCAACAAGATGGGAGAAGAATGGCTGGACACCTTAGATGCTCCACAGCAGCAGTCTACCAGGCAAAGTGGTCAGTTTTCTGGTGCCACTGTTCCGGCTATAGCGGAGTTCCTTGTACACCTTCGGGAAGAAATACTTCTCTCGGGTTTGGCAGTCAAAGGCTACCGCTCAGCCCTGAGTCTCACCTTTAAACTGAAAGGAGTAGATATTTCTTCCTCGGAACTTTCCTTATTCATACGGAGTTATGAGATTACTTGTCCATAGTCAGAACTTGACCTCCTCCTTGGAACGTAGTTCAGGTTCTTCAGTCTCTGAAGGGTCCTCCTATCGAACCATTATGCCAGGCAACAGATCGCCACCTCACGTGGAAGACGATGTTCCTACTCGCCGTAGCCTTGGCCAAGAGAGTTGGTGAACTGCATGGTCTATCTTCCAACGTCTCCCACTCTAGGAGATGGGGAGAGTTTATTGCTAAGATTAAAATCCGGGTGTGCTTGCCCATAGGTTCGGCCTTTCCGGATAAAGAGTCTTCGTTTTGTATCCGGAGATCCAGACCAACTGGTGCTTTGCCCAGTGAGGAATCTGAGGTGATACCTTCAAGGAATGGCAGACGCTCACCCCCATGTGACGGCACTGTTTGTTAGCACTTGGAAAGACAAGAGAAGGGCCACGAGGAATACCATTTACTCACGAACATGGAAGGTAATCAAGTTTTCTCGCAATCCAGACCCCCCTCCTTCCAAACGGCATAGAGCTCATGACGTCGGGCATTACAACGTCCCTGGCGTTCAAAAAGAACTACGCTGTGGCGCACGTACTACAAGCGGGCTTGTGGAAGCATCAAACGACCTTCACCACCCACTATATACAAGATGTAACTCAGAGGAACATGGATATGATTTCCATTGGTCCTGTGGTGGCTGCACAGCAAGAGGTCTAAACACCTCAAGCTCCTTCATGGACAATTAGCAGAGGCTTGAGGGCTGAGGTTTAAAGTTTTTTATGTAAAACAGATTAAAAATATCACAGGTATTTTAATTATTACATGCATTAGGTACACTAACTACTGCATGTGTTACAGTAATCTGTTTTATACATATTCCACACTCGCTCTAGCTTCTATTTCCTCTCCATGATAATCTTGTAAAGCTTAACAGGAAAAGCTTTTGCTTCCTCATGGGCCACTGATGCTGTCTCCTCAGTCCTCGTCATGTTTTTTTCAGTAAAAAGTGCTACTTTGTTATCAAACCGTCCCTTTCTGGCTTGGAAAGGCATAGGTATTGTAGATGCTGTACTATACTGTATATGGTTTTGACTGGTGCTGAGCTGTGGTGAAGTAGGTACAGTATACACTATGTGGAGCAGAGAGAACATGTGACATGGATGTTTACTGTACAGCAAGCACAGCAAAACTGAGTGTCTCAGTCTGAGACAGAGTGAGGACAGCTAACCTTATGAAACATTTTTGGGGAAAAGTGAAAAAAAATATATGGAAGTGCACCTATCATTTGTTCATTTGATTGCCTGGTCTATCAGGCGGACAAGTTGTCTTGCAATTATTGCCGTCTAGTGATCGTGATGAAGAGAAAGAAAGTGAAGCAAAGAAAACTAAGATTGAATTGAGTGAAAGTGATGAAGATTAATAATCAAAAGGAAAAATAATTAAAAAAGAATTAAATTTAAAAAAAAAAAAAGTTAAGGTAGGTTAGAGTTCACGTAGTGTAAGTTGGAGTTAGTTACGGTACGTTATCGCAGTCACCATCTCTACCGCCTCGCCGACCGTCTGTCTCCTGCGTAGCAAGTCCTTCACCTGTATTGGCCTGTCTGTAAGGTAGTGACAATAAAAACCCCTTTTTTATTTATTATTTCTTTATAATTATTCTTTTTTACATCTCTTATTTAATGCAATTGTTTTATTTTTGTGTAATTATGTGTTGTCATTTATTAGGGAGTTATCATAAGTTTTTGGGCTGTAGAACAAATTATACAATTACAGTGTATTCTTATGGCAATATTTGCTCTAGCATACTATTGTTCTAATAAACAAAGCAGGTCCTGGAACGAATTAAGATCGTATGTAGAGGTTCCACTTTATTTCTTGAAAGAAACAACTATACTGTGATAGAAACCAATTAAAAACACTGTTAAGTAGTATTTAGTGGATTAATTATCCGAGGTAGGCAATGGCAGCGAGTTTTTAGTTTAGGTTAGGAGTTAGCCTACCTTAGGGTAACCCATAATCGCAATTTGTTCCAACACGAATACTTACCTCGAACTACTTTCTTAGGAGTTACTAGTAACCTCCTCTCTACCGACCAGAGTTTTGTGTAGATTACCCCCCACCCCGCTTTCTAAGGAGGCCTACCCCGGCATTAAGGAATGTGCCCCGAGGGTAGGCTTATCGTAGGTCGATGCCCGGCCGGGTCAGCTTCATCAGTAAGTTCTCTGGTCGCGACATGTGAACACATCGCCCTCGTTCTCTATCGATCCTTTGCGTGCGTTCTAGTGCCCCACGTGTTCCCCGCGTGGTAACTTGTGTTTTCCAGTGTACTTTTCCCGGGTGTTCCTGTGTGTTCACCTACCACCCGTGTGCTTACCCAGTGTTTTCATTGATTCCCTTCGTGCTTGTGTCTTGCGTTGTGTGCATTATGGAGCAAATCCGCCGTTGTCCGGGGCCTAGAGCCGGTAAATCGTGTGGAGCGTTCCTCTCCAAGCCTGAAGTGGATCCTCATTCCCTTTGCTCCTCCTGTAGGGGAAGGGTTTGTTCGTCAGCAGATACGTGCCCCGAGTGTGTAGACTGGAGCGATATCCAGTGGGTACGGTACGGTACGAAAAAGAGGAAATCGGCAAAACGTTCCCCCAGGAAAGCTAGTGTTACTTCGCCGCTACCATCACCCAGTGAGCGGTCCGACGGGGCCTCTGTTTCGCCGTCCCCTACACAGAGTAGGGGACGAGGTAAGTCTGGTGTAGAAAAAGAACAAGGCGGCCTTTCCCAGGAGCCTAGTGAAAGTGCAGTGCCTATTGCGGGCCCTTCTAGGGCTAGTGAAGAACCCAGTAGTGCGTCCGGAGAGTCGGCCCTTGTGCTCGGGGGGCACGCGTCCTCCGATGACCCCTTGTGGGGTAGTAACGCGGTGTCTGTATCTTCGCCGCCCTCGTGGGCCTGTGCTTCTGGATCTTCGTTAGGCGGAGACAACCAGAAGAAATTACGACCTTCGGGTAACGATGCCTTCGGTTGGAGGCTTCCGAAGACGCCGGGTAGGTCACCCTTAAGGATGGAAGTGGCCCTGGCTCCCTGGCATGGAACGCTTTGAGTCGTTCCCGGCCCCCCTCACGGAAGTCCCCGAAGATTTCCTCCAGCCGTCGACCTCTGGCGTTCAACGCCCGAAGAAGTCCCCCGCAGTCCCCGCTACCGGCCGACATGCGATTAGCAGTGTCGTCGGGTTCGTCGGACGTTTATTCCTCGTCGGAGGAGGAAGTCAGGGTAAAACACCGTCGTCGGAGGGAGCGGTCCAGGAGCGAGCGTTCCCGTTCGAGGTCGCTCTCCGGGTATAGTAGCAAGCGCTCCCGCTCCCCAGGGCGTAAGTATAGGAGGAGTAGGTCTCCTGATGGCGCCTGGGTCTTTGTACCCCGGGACTCAAAGGTGATTTGTTCCCCGGACCGCCGGTCCAGAGAGTGTTCGCCAAGGATGCCGTCCTCAAAACACAACCTTGACCCTCGCGACCTAGCTCGCAGGAAGGACCTTACAAGAAGGCATAAGTCCTCGAAGCCTCCGGTTCACCCCGCCCAGCGGGGGGAAACGCGCTTCTCGTCGGGCGGCCTGGCCGAACCAGCCCAGCTGGTGCGGCCTTCGGGTCGGAAGGAACGGTTCACGCTGTCGGGTCAGCCCACGGGAACCGCGTCCTCGACACCCAGAGCCCTAGGGCGGACGAGAGCTTGCTGAACCAGCGATGCCTGCGTTAACCCAGGCCCCTGGTGCGGACGTACCCGCAGATGAGATCCAGTACCTCGGTAGGACGGCGCCCCTGGCACCAAGAGCTAGACGTCCAGTCGGCGTGCCCGGTAACCCAGCTCCCCGGCCCTAAGCCGAGACCTCGGCTGACGGAGGGGAGGGTTCACCAACGGAGGACTCCGCCTATAGGAGGGTGGTTGGCCTTATCAGAAGGCACCACAAAATCGAGGAACCTACGGCTACAGACGAGGATTACTGGAGGTCAAGCCTATTGAGAATCATGCAGACTCCTACCCAACCTAAGACGTCTCTAGCTCTTCCTCTAGCCCGAGATCTGGTCCTAGGGCAGGAGTATGTGGACAAGGTGGTGGCTAGTAATGCCGAAGCCCCCAAAACCCAGAGTTCCTCGAAATTGCTCCAGGGCCTCAGAACCCAAGGCAAGGTTTATGTGCCAGCGGGACGTCGCCCAGGACCCTGTAAGGTGGAGTCGTCTATCGACATCCTGAATCAGGGCGTCTCAGACGATAGGGCCTCTTCGGCCCCGGTCTGTTTCTCGCCAGCAGAAGCCTCCATGATGGAGGAAATGTCGAGAGATTTGGTGAACGTCTCCTCTTGGCTGGACTGGTGGGCTTCCACTTTGGTAGGGGTACAAGCCTCGTTCGACCCCACGGACCCTGACCAGCAAGGCCTCCTGAGAGACCTTATTACCTCCGGGGGTAAAACCCTTAAGTTTTTAACTTATCAGTCGCTCGCTCTGACGGCTAACTGGGTACTCCGTAAGAGAGACATCGTACTGACGAAGGTGTCCCGAAAGGTACCAGACAGGGAAGCGCGGGCCATACGGAGCTTACTCTTGTGGGGAGAGTCCTTGTTTCCCCTGAAGGAACTAGAGGCCATCATGGAGAAGGTCTCGAAGAAGAAGGAGTCTAACATCCCCAGACCTACGCGTTCTAGGAGACCGCCCTACAAGAGGTCCGTCTCGGATAGTGCCGCGACGTCCCAAGCCTCTCCCAGCACTACGAGGAGAGAGGCTCCCTCTTCCTCCTGGTCCGCAACGCCTCAGCCCCCCCCGCAGGGGAGCTCCAGCGCCCTCACGCTCCTTCAGGTCGGGTTACTCTGCCTCTAGGAGAGGCAGATCAGGCCGCTCCTCCAGAAGAAGATAGAGTGGGAGGCCCCCTATCCCCGCCCAAGCCTCGGGTTGGGGGATGCCTCAGACTTCATTGGCGAGCATGGAAGGCTCAGGGAGCAGAGCCTTGGACAGTGTCCGTACTAAAGGAGGGTTACAGACTTCCGTTCTTAACAGAACCACCCCCTCTTATCCCGGCCAGCCGGGCGGAATGGCTAGCTCCCAAAGACCCGTTAAAGAGGACCGCCCTTCAAGAGGAGGTATCCTCCATGTTAGAGAAGGGCGCCATGGAAGAAGTTCTTCTCCCAGGGCCAGGTTTCTACAGTCGCCTATTCCTGGTAGAAAAAGCGACCCGGGGGGTGGAGACTGGTTATAGATCTGTCGGCTCTCAACAAGTTCATCAAGAAGACGGACTTCAAAATGGACACTCCGAAGTCAGTCCTGCTGTCCTTGAGGGAGAAAGATTACATGATGACCATAGACCTCAAGGACGCATACTTCCAAATTCCGGTCCACCCCTCGAGTCGAAAGTTCCTCCGGGTGAAATGGGGTCCCCAGATCCTGCAATTCAGGACCCTTTGCTTCGGTCTGTCAACAGCGCCCAAGGTGTTCACGAGAGTCTTCACGACTGTCTCAGTGTGGGCTCACGAACGAGGCATTCGCCTCATCAGATACCTGGACGACTGGTTGCTTCTTTCCGCCTCAAAGGTCCTCTTGGAGGAACAAGGGAGGAAACTCCTCTAGTTTTGCAAGGATCTGGGCATCGTAATCAACCCGAAGTCAAATCTATCCCCATCCACCAGAATGAACTACTTGGGAATGATATTAGACACCATTCTGGGAAAAGCCTTCCCTTCGGAGGACTGGATAAGAAACCTCATGCACATCATTCAGCCGTTCCTGTCAGAGCGCCCCAGGAGAGTGAAAGACTGGCAGAAGATGATAGGTCACCTGGTCTCATTGGAGAAACTAGTTCCCCAAGGGAGGGTAAGGCTCAGATCCATACAATGGAACCTGAAGAACCTCTGGTGCCAACTGGACTCGCAACAAGTTCTAATCCCAGTCCTACCAAACACGAGACCCTCCCTGGAATGGTGGCATTGCCGGTCGAACTCACTCAAGGGGATGCCCTTCGGGACCGATCCACCCGAGTTACTACTGTTCACAGACGCCTCCAACCAAGGATGGGGAGCCCATCTCCTCGACGAAACAGCACGAGGGACCTGGTTGGACGGGGAGAAAGAACTCCACATCAATGTCCTGGAGTTGAAGGCAGTCCAGAAGGCTTGCCTACACTTCGCGAGTCTACTAAAGGGAAACACCGTGGCGTTGATGTGCGACAACGCCACGGTAGTGGCATACATAAAGAAACAAGGAGGCTTGAAATCGAAGGAGTTGTGCGATCTCACCATTGAAATTCTAGATTGGGCAGAAGAGAACCAAGTGGTGTTGTTAGCAAGGTTCATTCCCGGGAAGAAAAACGTTCTGGCCGACGGCCTCAGCAGAATGGGCCAGATAGTAGGGACAGAATGGTCCCTTCTTCCGGAAGTAGCCAAGCTCATCATCCAATGTTGGGGTTCCCCGGTGATGGACCTCTTTGCAACAAAACTCAACGCCCAACTCCCCGTCTATTGCTCTCCTGTGCCAGACCCGAAAGCAGCCTTAGAAGATGCCTTTCAGCACAAGTGGGACAATCTAGATGTGTACGCTTTTCCCCCTTTCACGTTGATAAGGCAAGTGCTCAACAGAGTAAGGACAGCCCGAAACCTAAAAATGACTTTGGTAGCGCCCTGGTGGCCGGAGAGAGAGTGGTTCGCGGACCTAAAAGACCTATCGAGTCAACCGCTGTGGCCTCTGCCCGACAGGTCAGACCTTCTACATCAGCCTCATTTTCTCAGGCTCCACTGTAGCGGGATGTAAACAAAACACAACCCCCACACCCTTGATCACTCTTACTTCCAAAATATCCCACAACACAAACTTTCCCCTTACTTTACTTTAAACTAGACTCTTGGACAGAAGGAAAATGAAAACAAAACATAGCCTTAAAATTATATTCACCGCAACCAAAAGCAAAAAAATCACACATCATTAAACAAACTTAACACAAAAACAGACAGAAATAGCACTTTTATATTTATATATTATAGCTGTGTGTGTGGGTACACAGGACTCACCAATAATCGAAAAAAATATCCTTTACATAAACCCAACACCGTCAGTCCACATACAGTACCGAAAAAACACTAACCCACACACAGTACCGAAAAACACTTACCCACACACAGTACCGAAAAACACTTACCCACACACTAAAATAAATCACTTAATATTAAACCCAATCGTATACCACAACCCAGAAATAAATCAATATTTGTTTGTGTGGAACTCTTTATCCACACTAGGGCCGACAATCCTTTTCGGCCAAAGCCACAACTCCCTGGCAGACGTAACACTGGCACAAGCTGCTATAACTGCCTCACTTAATTTGGCAGTCTATATCGTCATCATCATCCTCATCAATAAGCAATCGAAATCGTAATTGTAATAAACAGGCCAGGTCGTCAACAGTTGATCAATCCACTAGAGCATTCTAAACACAAGTTCCTTAAGTAAGCCAGGTCATCAATAGTCAAATTCAAATAAATCTTCTCCCCAAAGGAGGAATCGCGGCTCAGAACATAAAAACACTAATTAGCCGGCTTCCGAAGAACAAAAAAATGCAGAACCGACTCCTTCTATCGTTCGAGATCCAATGCTTTCGCCCAAGACATTCATCACCGCCTATCCTAGCTAAAAAAATGTAAACAAACAACCTCAAATATACCAACAATCTTTCCAACTTCAAACAATCATTCGCTAATTATCCTTGTGCTTCGGCGCGCACCGCAGACACACAAAACACGCACACACAAACGCACATACACACATACTCTCTCGCGCGATCTAACAAAACTAAGCAAATGAAATTCTCTCTCTTTCTCTCTGACAAAACTAAAGCAAATAAACACTTTCTCTCTCTCTCTCTCTCTCTCTCTCTCTCTCTCTCTCTCTCTCTCTCTCTCTCTCTCTCTCTCTCTCTCTCTCTCTCTCTCTCACACACACACAAAACTAAGCAAATAAACACTTTCTCTTGCGGTTTGACAAAACTTAATTAAATAAACACTCACTCTCTCTCTCTCTCTCTCTCTCTCTCTCTCTCTCTCTCTCTCTCTCTCTCTCTCTCTCTCTCTCTCTCTCTCTCTCTCTAATGACAAAGCTAAAGCAAATAAAATGTCTCTATTTAACAATACTAAAACTCTCTCTCTCTCTCTCTCTCTCTCTCTCTCTCTCTCTCTCTCTCTCTCTCTCTCTCTCTCTCTCTCTCTGTGACAAAACTAAAGCCAATACTGTAAACACTCTCTCTCTCTCTCTCTCACAAAACTTAAATAAACACACTCACACACTCTCTCTCTCTCTCTCTCTCTCTCTCTCTCTCTCTCTCTCACTCTTGATTTGGCAAACAAAAAATAAATTAAAATAAAATTAATCCTCCACACCACGACAACCCACTCTCCCTACGTCTTCACGCCTGGAGACTATCGAGCGGCTCCTGAAGAAAGAAGGATATTCTTCTTCCACGCCTAAGAGAATGTCTCTATACCTGAGAAAGTCGTCAGCCGCGGTCTACCAGGCTAAGTGGGCCTCCTTCACGAAGTGGTGCTCTGAGAAGCACATTAAACCTCTTAAGGCCTCTGTCCCAGACATAGCAGATTTTCTGGTATTTCTTAGAGACAAGGTGGGAATGTCAATCCCAGCCATAAAAGGAGTTCGGGCCGCCTTAGGCCAAGTCTTCCTCCTGAAGGGCATCGACCTGGGGGCCTCGAGACACATAGCGATGCTTGTCAAGAGTTTCGAGCAGTCCTGCCCCCCACAGGCGAGTAGGGTGCCCCAGTGGGACTTAGCCAAGGTCCTGAAGATGCTGTGTCGTCCCCCCTTTGAACCTTTGAAGGATATCGTGGACAGAGATCTCACCCTCAAGGCCGTCTTCTTGCTGGCCTTGGCGTCCGCTAAGAGAGTGGGAGAGATCCATGGTCTGTCATACGACGTTTCTCATTCGAAGGGGTGGAAAGAAGTATCCTTCAAGTTCGTGCCTTCTTTTGTGGCTAAGACTCAGAACCCAGCAGTCTGGGATCCGAAGTTCGAAGGTTTCTCAATTCCGGCCATCCCTAAGACGGGTAATGCAGAAGATTTAAAATTATGCCCTGTACGAACAATTAGAAAATACCTGGAAAGAACAGCTCATCTCCGCCCAGGCATCAAGAGCCTCTTCGTATCCACAGGTATTAATAAGAAACAAGTTTCCAAGAACACCATTTCCTTCTGGTTGAGACAAGTTATTGCCAGAGCCTACAAGGAAGATGGCATAGCAGTGCCAGGCACCCCCCGACCTCATGACATTAGGGGCCTGAGCACCTCCTTAGCCTTTGAGAAAAACATGGCAGTGGGTCAGATCCTGCGAGCAGGTACTTGGTCGAACCAGTCAACCTTTACTGCCCATTACCTCAAGGACTACTCGAGGAAGTCCTTAGACGGGTTCTCCATTGGAACAGTCATCTCCGCCCTCCAAGCGGTGTAACGGTAAAAGCCCCAGGCGCGATCAAGGCTAGCAACCGGTAGGCACAAGTGCGGTTTCCTTCCTCCTACCCAGTTGCTTCCTTGCCTCTTCGGGGAGTACCGACTGATACCATTGGATAACACATTCTTCACGACTACGCTACTGGAAGGAACTTCAGAAGAAGCTTTTCAAAGGGTGAGTACTTAGACACTAACGTGAACTCTTGTGTAGTTACCCTCGCATCCGTTTTCTAGTAGGTCCCGTTATCCCTGGGCCTCTCGGCCTCCATGTCCCGGGTCAGGGGGTCAGAATAGCACTCCCGCCTCCTAAAGTGTAAGTCTCCTAAGAAAGTAGTTCGAGGTAAGTATTCGTGTTGGAACAAATCAAAAATTTTAAGTAATTTTTATTTTTCCTAACATACTTACCGAGAACTACTTTCGGGTAATGGCCCTCCCTTCCTTCCCCGAGTGCCTCTCTTCCCTTGCTAGCATTGTGCTAATCCAATAGAACTTACTGATGAAGCTGACCCGGCCGGGCATCGACCTACGATTAGCCTACCCTCGGGGCACATTCCTTAATGCCGGGGGTAGGCCTCCTTAGAAAGCGGGGTGGGGGGTAATCTACACAAAACTCTGGTCGGTAGAGAGGAGGTTACTAGTAACTCCTAAGAAAGTAGTTCTCGGTAAGTATGTTAGGAAAAATAAAAATTACTTAAAATTTTTGATTTTTCTCTTATCGCGGTGATCTCTGTAACATACCCTTGCAAAAAAGGAGAGCCAGCTGTATATATACACACACGCAGAGTAGGGTCCCAAAATATGCGTGTTCGATTTGTGTGATTCCCCCTTTTATGCTGTCACTAGTTCTCAAAAATACATTTTCTGTATCTGGGAAGCCGTTCAAAGTCTGAGAGTCATGCGCCACAGAACCCATCAAGTCCATTGTCTTTTCAAATATTATTAGGTTAGCATAAGCCTAGTTACAGTAACTGATGATAAATGTAACTAAAGCATATTTACATTACATTTTATTGGCATAATTTCATAATAAATAACCTATTTGAGGAAAAATTCCAAATTTGTATGCTAGTCTAGCTGAAAGAATGCAAACATCAAGTTGCGGCTACATTCTTAGCGACCTTTATCTTTCTTTTTCTCTAACCTTTCGATAGTTGTAATGGTAGTGTTGATTATGATAACATTTAGATTAGCATAATATTAATTTTCCATTTAAAATCTATCATGATTTAAATTATCCTCACTTTCTCCAATCTCACACCATCTCTCACATTTTAGGTGGTAGTAGGGTTGCCAGGGCACCAGCCACCCATTGAGATATTACTGCTGGAGAGTTTTGGGGTCCTTTGACTGGCCAGACTGTTCTACAACCGATCCCTCTTCCTGGGTACAGCTGATTTTGCCTTTCCCTACACAAACACCGAATAGTCTGGCCTATTCTTTCTACATTCTCCTCTGTCCTCATACACCTGACAACACTGAGATTACCAAACAATTCTTCTTCACCCAAGGGGTTAACTGCTGCACTATAATTGTTCAGTGGCTACTTTCCTCTTGTCAAAGTAGAAGAGATTCTTTAGCTATGGTAAGCAGGTCTTCTAGGAGAAGGACACTCCAAAATTAAACCACTGTTCTCTAGTCCTGGGTAGCGCCATAGCATCTGTACCATGGCCTTCCACTGTCTTGGGAAGAGTCACCAGGGACCTACCCCCCAATAGCATATCAGAAAGCTACACTAATTTTAGCTAGACATCTATTAAGGGATTCAGCTACCCCAGATGGAATTGCTGCAAAGAAAGTAGCATCATCCACCTGGTCCCATCTCTAGTTCAATGAACAATCCAGATTCAGGCTAGAAAAGACCTCAGGTTAACTATTTCATGATATTCTCTCAAAGAGGTTCCTGATCATACAAACAACTACTGTGGATATTCTGTTCTGTAAGGCAGTGCAAGTTTCTGATAGAATAAATAGCTGTGTTCAAGAGCTCTGGGCACTCCGGGAGAAGGTAGTCAGTGATACTTCCTTTCTCAAAATGTAAAGAATTTCAGAAGAACCTATGCATCCCCAGGGGAAACATCACAAAGAACCTCCCCTTGAGCGTATAATTCTGCAAAACCACTTGATAATACCAGTCTCCAAACCCATGTTATTTGTGAGCTTTTGAACGCTCTGATAGAATGTATTCAGGAGCACCATCTCTTTTTGATAAGAGAGAAACTATCATGAAGCGTCTCTAGGGACCGCCCCCACGAGCATGTGATACTTGTGGGTTTGCAGCAACCTCAGTGTTCCAGGAAACTTCACATTAATACAAATCCTTAAACTGGGGGATAGAAAGGAAACCCACCGTTGGACATTTACCTTGAAAATGGCACATTCAAGTCTTTGGACATTCTCTCTCGGGGCATTGTGGAAACAGCACTATTATGACCTAACTAGAAATTCGCACAGAATATGTGCCAATTCCAGCACCAGGTGTCGCTTAGGCGGATAATGATCTTCATTGGACTTGAAGCCTGCCATGGTGTTTTTCACCCCAATGCAAGTTAGTGTGTTTCAATTTCTCTAGTGTTTATTGATATACTAAAAATGGCCCTCCCGTGTTTATGTAAAACTACTTGATGTTCATACCAGATTACCTTTTGGGAACTAAACTAAACAAGCATCCTTGCCTTTTATGAGCCAGGTATTCTGTTCCCTGGCGGTTCTCTTAAATCACTTAGTGTTATTAGTAACTGTATCACAGAAGGTTTTTATCTCTAGAATCGGAAGTTTGGCCTCTCCTCTTTACAAGCCGGCTACACCAACCTCAAGGATTATGTTGATCTCTTGCTGTTACTTATAGTAATTAGATTTTCCAGAGAGGAATGGCTTTTCTCATCACTTCTTGGAGACTTCCTCCTTCCTAAGGAAAGACACTCCAAATAAATGACTCGGAAGTTTGTATCATCATAGGAATAAACTACAAATTTTATATAATTTGTATTTTTCCTAGCTGTACAAACCTGAATCATTTACCAAAGGTGCTGCCTCAGCCGCCCCACAAGTCTTTGACCAGATGAGTGTTGTGAGGAGACGAGGTGAGCAACTTCCTGCTTGCTCCTTGCACATGCGCTGCATTTACCCTGCACGAAGCATGACGCAATCAAATAAATGTTTATTGGCCGGTTGTAGAAAACATTATTAGTTTGTATAGCTAGGAAAAATAAAAATTATATAAAATTCGTAGCTTTTATAATAAAATTTCTTATTCCTCCCAACTAATATGTGGTGTCAAAATGGTAAGGAAGTGTTTGGACTTGGAATTAAAGTAGCTATCCAGATTGCAATGCATGTTGTTGTTGTTGTTGTTAGACGCTTGTCTTATTGCTTTGTTATCTGGTTGTTAGTCATTAAATTGAAGTAGCTAAGATTGATTAGATATGATTCTATTAGTTCATTTCAAGTTTATAATCTTTGTGTCTGGTGTAATTCAAGTCCAGACTTATCTCAGTTTTGTTAAAGTACTTAAAGATACTGTATTTTATTAGTGATGATAGTGGTCATTTTATCTACAAGCATGTGAGGAGGAATAAAAAAAGGGGGGGAAAGAAATTTTTTTTATTCTTCTTTTGAGCTACTTGGGCTTGGTGAATATGATATACACTATATTTATGCAAACTAAATTATACAGTATGTATATTATATATATAAAAAAGTTCCCCTAACTTCATGATGTATGCATAGGCTTAAGGAGCTTTATGGTATTGATGAAAAAATGAGGATAGTTGTCATAGTATTAGTTTTGTACAGCCTAATTCTAAGGTCTATACAGTAGACATTATTTTATGTCAAGTGAGCCTACCACACTCACCAGTCGAGGAAAGTAATGATCGGCGAGTATAGTGAGACTATTGAATTTGTTTTACTTAAGTACTTGGAGCTATAAAATATTGTGTAGCCATAGATACAATAGGACTGATATTGATAGCAATAATATAGAATTTTACTTGAAAGTTTAATATTGAAATAATTGATATCAATAGTTTTCAAATCAGTTATTCAGTATTGAATTCTTGATGGGATTTTCATTATCAGAAAATTCAGACCTGTGTGGGAATTGTTTGGGAGTTTTCACTCCAGGACATTTTTTGATTTCTAGGAACAGAGGATAGAGACCTCTCAGGATCGTGTTCATTGTAGGTATAGTTAATTTTGGTCATCTAAAATAATTAATTACATAAGGTATAACAATAAATATGATACAGTACTGTAGTTTATTTTTAGGATTTGTTGAAATTGGAATTTTGAATGAAGAACCTTTTTGTATTTTTATTGTAATTTGTCGTATACTTTAAATTGTTAGTAACTTTAGATTCTGTTTTTCATGCTGTACGTTTCATATTTCAAGAGTTGGGGAAGGTAGTTTTTAAGTTGAATAAGTGTATAATCCAATTAAAATGTAGATGATTGTCCCGCAGCGGATATTCCTGGAAGCAATACAGCTCAACGTCTTGAATCTATTATTAGAGCAAAAGGAACCTCAACAGAAGTGATTCAGGCGTTAAGTGAATTGCCAAATCCACTACGAGAAAATGACGAAACTGATCCTCCATATAATCCATTGCAAATTCAAGTTTTTGTACAAACATTGCTCCACTTGGGCGCCAAAAGCTTCTCTCATGCCTTTGCTGGCATTTCAAAGTTTTTGAAGGTAAATAGTTTATTCATCAAGTATTCATTATTAAATATAAATTGTTGAACATTCTTGGATATATAATTTTCTGAAATATGTAAATTGTTTTATCAGCAGTTTTATTTTTTAAATTTCAATTTCTTTTATCATCATATAGGTCTTTGAAGCTCTTGTTGGACCCCATGAAGAAGCTCAGATTCTTGTGCTGCGAGAAATGCATGAAGTGTGGCATCATCATCAGCAAATGATGGTTATGTTGATAGATAAATTCTTACGAACACAAATTGTGAGATGTGCCTCTGTTGCTACATGGGTTTTTAGCAAGGATATGATGCCTGAATTCACAAAGTAAGTTATTATGGAATTTGTTTGTTGTGGCAACATGAACCCTATTGCTCCACAGTCACCTTTTGACAATGATAAACTACTATCGTTTCCAGAGGCCATGTAATAGTTTTTTTCCCAAATATCTAACAAACCAGCTTATGAATTTCCATGAAACTACAGCAATGAATGTTTCAAACATTGGCCTAATTTTTGGTGGTACAATGAATTGACAGATGTGCTTAATTAACCCGTTTACTCTTAGAAAAAAGAGGAACTTCTTCCCTTCCTTCAGAGCGTTTCGAAGAAGTGTTACTTAATCACGTAACTGTGACGCAGAGGTTCCCCCAACCCTCCTTCGGTGTTTACACCTATGGCTATCCTAGTACTCCCCTCACCCCTTCCTTCTTGCCTTCTTTCCTTCATTACCATTGTTATTAGGCTACCGAGTAAATCCCTGGTAGGAAAGACTGTGTACTGCACATATAAAATGAGCCGGAAGAGCAATAAAATGTTTTATGGTGGTAGATAATAATTAGATGGTTAACACAAATTATCAAACATAATAGAAGAGGTTTAAAACAGGGGTGTGGAATAGCACTGAGAGAGATTCTACTCGGACTCCTACACATTTTAGATTTGCGACTAAGAAATAAAATAAAATAAAAACATTTTTTTCCTTGAGAGTGATGATGAGTAAAATGTATAAGTGTCCATTTCTTGTTTTTTTTTTTTTTCATCCCTCATAAATCTATGGTTTCCAGCAATTGGTGATAACATTATTTTGGAAAAGCAAAGCTAATGAATACTTTGATACGAGAATATCAGCTTGGCATGTAGACAATGTCAATGGATTTCTCAAAGTAAGGTTGATTGGTTCATTAATTGAAGTCTGGTATAATTCCAGTGACAAAGTCGCAATGATATTTGTCTCATACCTTTTAAGTAACAAAAATAGGTATTGGTACTTATAATGTAAATAAATATATAAAACTATAGGTTGAAATATAATAAACCTTATGTATGTATGAACACACACACACACATATATATATATATATATATATATATATATATATATATATAATATATATATATATATATATATATATATATATATATATATATTTTCGAAATTTATCAAATGGCCAATGTCAATGCCCTTATATGAAACATCTTTTAGAAGTCTACCTTCTAAGGAATTCAAGCTACTCTCTCTGGTGAAATTGATATGATAAATTATATCAAACAATGCTCTCTGTCATTTTCTTCCTGGCAATTGATGTATCGAGTAACCTGTGTTGTATGGAAGAATGAGTCCTACGGCTTAACCTAAAGAAAACTATATTTCTATTGCTTTACCAACACTCGCTTGAAGTGCGAAGTGTAGGGTTAGCATGGCTTCTTTCGTCTCCTGTCATAAGTCTCATTCTTGATCTTCAATGTAAGTGAGTGGGTAAGATATAAAACGTTGGTCTTGTGTTTAGGTAAAGTTTAAAGTCACGAATCACATTACCAGGTATGCTGAACTTTTACTGACAAAGAATTTTGTATTGCTTGGGGTAGGTCATATGACAATTATCTATGGAGTTAAACAGGCGTTTAACAATTCAGGGGATGGGAGGTACAGGGGAAGAAACGTTATAACAACGTCACTGAGGAACGTCATCACTTTTGCGAATGCGTGGGTGGCTAAGACTGGCTTCAGCCTCATTTTCTTAAGTAAAAAAGTTAATGAAACGTAATTGGCCATGCACAGTATTTCCCAAAATTAGGCCATTATATGATTGATTGATTGATTGATTGAAAGTTTTCTGGCATCCTGACATCTAAGGTCATTGACGCCGAGCCATTATATGAAGCGCTCCCTGCTTTGATATCATGAAAATCCATCTGTTATTTTAGGAGTTATTTAAAAAAAAAAACACTATTACACGGCCTCTGGAAACGATAGTAATTCCCAATAACTACATGAATAAGTAAGCAATTTCTATTGGTAAACACTGACATGTTGGCACAATTTAACTAAAGGTTGTGGTTCGTTCTTTTTATTGTTGTTTTTTTACTGTATGAACTCTTTGTCTTTATAAGTAATACAAACCATTGCATACAAGCATCAATTGTGTCATCACTAAAAGATTTAATCAGCGAGGAATTATCGTAGTTGGATCTTGTTTGCATTTTGGCAATGAGGGATGCACCTGAATTGGCATGTAATTCACGTGGTAAACTCTTCCTTTTATGTGGATGACTTTATGACAGGCGAGGTGGGTATTACTAGCATTTTTAAAAGAATTTTCAGATCTTTATCCATAAATTTTTACTTTTTTCCATTACTTGGCATTCAATTGATGATAAATTTTGCCAAGTAACAAACTACCAATTAGCTACGATGGTGAAGATGGGTTGATTTCAATTCTAAGTACAAAACACCTGAATTCGACAGGTATAAGTACTGAAGAATTGTCATTGACTTTTATCTTTCTTCGTGGCCAAGTGGTAGTCACTGTCTATACAAGCTTGCCGGACCAGTGTTCGATTCCCGGCCGGTCACAAGCTCTTGTCTTTGTGAGATTTCGCCTGGGGCTCTGATCCCGAGGTCGTTAAGAGAATCCAGACATTAATGTATCAAAAATATATATGGCTTATTTGAATATGAAAAACACGTCTAAATGTGCAAAATTTATCATTAATTGAATGCCAAGTAACAAACTACCAATTAGCTACGATGGTTAAGATGGGTTGATTTCAATTCTAAGTACAAAACACCTGAATTCGACAGGTATAAGTACAGAAGAATTGTCATTGACTTTTATCTTTCTTCGTGGCCAAGTGGTAGTCACTGTCTATACAAGCTTGCCGGACCAGTGTTCGATTCCCGGCCGGTCACAAGCTCTTGTCTTTGTGAGATTTCGCCTGGGGCTCTGATCCCGAGGTCGTTAAGAGAATCCAGACATTAATGTATCAAAAATATATATGGCTTATTTGAATATGAAAAACACGTCTAAATGTGCAAAATTTATCATATGTATGTATGTATATATATATATATATATATATATATATATATATATATATATATATATATATATAATTTATTAATTTTCATTACTTCCTCGAGAACTTTCCACAATTAATTTCTGTTTTCGTCTCCTTTTTATAGTATCCCAAGTATCATTTGATATCCATGGCTTTCTCCTTGTAACTGCATGTCCCAAGACTTCACCACCTACTGACTGATATATGTTCTTAACATCACACCATTCTTCATTAATTGTCTGCTCTTCATCTCTAAGACTGCAAATCGATTCCTACATTCAATTGCAAATGTTTCTCTGTGCTCTTCTAAAAGTTAAGTTGTATCAAACCTATATATTTTATGTACCTTTCTGTTGGGTGCTTTCAGTTTTAATTTGTGTAGTAGTGAGGAGCAGGTGATCACTACCAATATCCGTACCTCTATAGCTTCTCACATTTCTCATAGTTCTCCTCTCTTTATTAATGGCAATGTGATCTATTTGATTTTTGTAATTGCCAGGGTGAAGTCCCTATATACTTGAGGATGTTCTTGTGTTGAAAAAGAGTACCTCTAATGTCAAGATTATTTGCTGAACAGAAACTTATGAAATGTGCGCCATTTTCATTTGCAACTTTGCCAAGACCCTCAACATCCATTACATTCTCTATGCTTTTATTATTCTTTGTAACTTTAGCATTGAAGTTGCCAATCACAATTTCCATATCTCTCTCGAGGATATCATCTATTACACTCTGCAGTTCTTCATAGTATTCATCTTTCCTTTCTTCTGGGAAATCATTTAATGGTGCATAGCAAACTCAAATACTCATGTCGCACTGCTTTGATATGAACTTAGCTAGTAACAATCTACTACTTACAGCTCTCCACTCGGTTAATGCCTTTTTTGCTCTTGGTGTCATCATTCCTACTTCTTCTCTTCCAACTCCATCTGATCTTCCTGAGTAGATATATATTTTGTGTTGGTCTAAAGTTTCCTCACCAATACCTTTACAACGTATTTCATTTATGCCCAAGATATCCAAAGTATATTTCATAAATTCTTTCTCCACTTGCTGTAACTTCCCAATCTGATTCATGGTTCTAACATTCCAATTACCTATTTTCCATTTTTCTTTAGCATTTATAAACTGGGAGAGTCTTAGCACCCCGTTATGCCCAGGACTGGGGGCCATTCTTTCATCTTCTCTTTCCATGACTGACTAAATCCCTAGAGGATTCATTGGCTAGATGCATCAAAGGATAGCCAGTTCCTTGTGATGCACAGTGCCTACCTAACTAAGTCAAGTGACCCCTGCCAGTCCATACTAATTCTAGGAAGATCAACCCCCAAGCATCAGGAGTAAAAGCCGAAGAGAAAGTTTGTCCATCGCCTTAAACCTCATCCATCACCCTGCTGTCAGTAACTTCGAGATTTAGGTTGCATTTCCTCCACACGCAAAGCTCTCATTACTCCACCAAGTTGCTCATCTGCTTATACGAGTATAACCGTTGGCAAACATTGATTTTTAAGATATACCGCCCAGCACGGTAAAATATATATATATATATATATATATATATATATATATATATATATATATATATATATATATATATATATACATACATACATACATATATATATATATATATATATATATATATATATATATACATATATATATATATATATATATATATATATATATATATATATACTGTATATATATTTATATATATATATATATATATATATATATATATATATATATGTATATGTATATATATATATATATTCAAATAAGCCATATATATTTTTGATACATTAATGTCTGGATTCTCTTAACGACCTCGGGATCAGAGCCCCAGGCGAAATCACACAAAGACAAGAGCTTGGCTCCGGCCGGGAATCGAACCCTGGTCGGCAAGCTTGTATGGACAGTGACTAAGCCACTTGGCCACGAAGAAGGATAAAAGTCAATGACAATTCTTCTGTACTTATACCTGTCGAATTCAGGTATTTTGTACTTAGAATTGAAATCAACCCATCCTCACCATCGTAGCTAATTGGTAGTTTGTTACTTGGCATTCAATTAATGATAAATTTTGCACATTTTTACGTGTTTTTCATATTCAAATAAGCCATATATATTTTTGATACATTAATGTCTGGATTCTCTTAACGACCTCGGGATCAGAGCCCCAGGCGAAATCACACAAAGACAAGAGCTTGGCTCCGGCCGGGAATCGAACCCTGGTCGGCAAGCTTGTATAGACAGTGACTAAGCCACTTGGCCATGAAGAAGGATAAAAGTCAATGACAATTCTTCTGTACTTATACCTGTCGAATTCAGGTATTTTGTACTTAGAATTGAAATCAACCCATCCTCACCATCGTAGCTAATTGGTAGTTTGTTACTTGGCATTCAATTAATGATAAATTTTGCACATTTTTACGTGTTTTTCATATTCAAATAAGCCATATATATTTTTGATACATTAATGTCTGGATTCTCTTAACGACCTCGGGATCAGAGCCCAGGCGAAATCACACAAAGACAAGAGCTTGGCTCCGGCCGGGAATCGAACCCTGGTCGGCAAGCTTGTATAGACAGTGACTAAGCCACTTGGCCACGAAGAAGGATAAAAGTCAATGACAATTCTTCTGTACTTATACCTGTCGAATTCAGGTATTTTGTACTTAGAATTGAAATCAACCCATCCTCACCATCGTAGCTAATTGGTAGTTTGTTACTTGGCATTCAATTAATGATAAATTTTGCACATTTTTACGTGTTTTTCATATTCAAATAAGCCATATATATTTTTGATACATTAATGTCTGGATTCTCTTAACGACCTCGGGATCAGAGCCCCAGGCGAAATCACACAAAGACAAGAGCTTGGCTCCGGCCGGGAATCGAACCCTGGTCGGCAAGCTTGTATAGACAGTGACTAAGCCACTTGGCCACGAAGAAGGATAAAAGTCAGTGACAATTCTTCTGTACTTATACCTGTCGAATTCAGGTATTTTGTACTTAGAATTGAAATCAACCCATCCTCACCATCGTAGCTAATTGGTAGTTTGTTACTTGGCATTCAATTAATGATAAATTTTGCACATTTTTACGTGTTTTTCATATTCAAATAAGCCATATATATTTTTGATACATTAATGTCTGGATTCTCTTAACGACCTCGGGATCAGAGCCCCAGGCGAAATCACACAAAGACAAGAGCTTGTCTCCGGCCGGGAATCGAACCCTGGTCGGCAAGCTTGTATAGACAGTGACTAAGCCACTTGGCCACGAAGAAGGATAAAAGTCAATGACAATTCTTCTGTACTTATACCTGTCGAATTCAGGTATTTTGTACTTAGAATTGAAATCAACCCATCCTCACCATCGTAGCTAATTGGTAGTTTGTTACTTGGCATTCAATTAATGATAAATTTTGCACATTTTTACGTGTTTTTCATATTCAAATAAGCCATATATATTTTTGATACATTAATGTCTGGATTCTCTTAACGACCTCGGGATCAGAGCCCCAGGCAAAATCACACAAAGACAAGAGCTTGGCTCCGGCCGGGAATCGAACCCTGGTCGGCAAGCTTGTATAGACAGTGACTAAGCCACTTGGCCACGAAGAAGGATAAAAGTCAGTGACAATTCTTCTGTACTTATACCTGTCGAATTCAGGTATTTTGTACTTAGAATTGAAATCAACCCATCCTCACCATCGTAGCTAATTGGTAGTTTGTTACTTGGCATTCAATTAATGATAAATTTTGCACATTTTTACGTGTTTTTCATATTCAAATAAGCCATATATATTTTTGATACATTAATGTCTGGATTCTCTTAACGACCTCGTAACAAACTACCAATTAGCTACGATGGTGAGGATGGGTTGATTTCAATTCTAAGTACAAAATACCTGAATTCGACAGGTATAAGTACAGAAGAATTGTCATTGACTTTTATCCTTCTTCGTGGCCAAGTGGCTTAGTCACTGTCTATACAAGCTTGCCGACCAGGGTTCGATTCCCGGCCGGAGCCAAGCTCTTGTCTTTGTGTGATTTCGCCTGGGGCTCTGATCCCGAGGTCGTTAAGAGAATCCAGACATTAATGTATCAAAAATTTATATGGCTTATTTGAATATGAAAAACACGTAAAAATGTGCAAAATTTATCATTAATTGAATGCCAAGTAACAAACTACCAATTAGCTACGATGGTGAGGATGGGTTGATTTCAATTCTAAGTACAAAATACCTGAATTCGACAGGTATAAGTACAGAAGAATTGTCATTGACTTTTATCCTTCTTCGTGGCCAAGTGGCTTAGTCACTGTCTATACAAGCTTGCCGACCAGGGTTCGATTCCCGGCCGGAGCCAAGCTCTTGTCTTTGTGTGATTTCGCCTGGGGCTCTGATCCCGAGGTCGTTAAGAGAATCCAGACATTAATGTATCAAAAATATATATGGCTTATTTGAATATGAAAAACACGTAAAAATGTGCAAAATTTATCATTAATTGAATGCCAAGTAACAAAGTACCAATTAGCTACGATGGTGAGGATGGGTTGATTTCAATTCTAAGTACAAAATACCTGAATTCGACAGGTATAAGTACAGAAGAATTGTCATTGACTTTTATCCTTCTTCGTGGCCAAGTGGCTTAGTCACTGTCTATACAAGCTTGCCGACCAGGGTTCGATTCCCGGCCGGAGCCAAGCTCTTGTCTTTGTGTGATTTCGCCTGGGGCTCTGATCCCGAGGTCGTTAAGAGAATCCAGACATTAATGTATCAAAAATATATATGGCTTATTTGAATATGAAAAACACGTAAAAATGTGCAAAATTTATCATTAATTGAATGCCAAGTAACAAAGTACCAATTAGCTACGATGGTGAGGATGGGTTGATTTCAATTCTAAGTACAAAATACCTGAATTCGACAGGTATAAGTACAGAAGAATTGTCATTGACTTTTATCCTTCTTCGTGGCCAAGTGGCTTAGTCACTGTCTATACAAGCTTGCCGACCAGGGTTCGATTCCCGGCCGGAGCCAAGCTCTTGTCTTTGTGTGATTTCGCCTGGGGCTCTGATCCCGAGGTCGTTAAGAGAATCCAGACATTAATGTATCAAAAATATATATGGCTTATTTGAATATGAAAAACACGTAAAAATGTGCAAAATTTATCATTAATTGAATGCCAAGTAACAAACTACCAATTAGCTACGATGGTGAGGATGGGTTGATTTCAATTCTAAGTACAAAATACCTGAATTCGACAGGTATAAGTACAGAAGAATTGTCATTGACTTTTATCCTTCTTCGTGGCCAAGTGGCTTAGTCACTGTCTATACAAGCTTGCCGACCAGGGTTCGATTCCCGGCCGGAGACAAGCTCTTGTCTTTGTGTGATTTCGCCTGGGGCTCTGATCCCGAGGTCGTTAAGAGAATCCAGACATTAATGTATCAAAAATATATATGGCTTATTTGAATATGAAAAACACGTAAAAATGTGCAAAATTTATCATTAATTGAATGCCAAGTAACAAAGTACCAATTAGCTACGATGGTGAGGATGGGTTGATTTCAATTCTAAGTACAAAATACCTGAATTCGACAGGTATAAGTACAGAAGAATTGTCATTGACTTTTATCCTTCTTCGTGGCCAAGTGGCTTAGTCACTGTCTATACAAGCTTGCCGACCAGGGTTCGATTCCCGGCCGGAGCCAAGCTCTTGTCTTTGTGTGATTTCGCCTGGGGCTCTGATCCCGAGGTCGTTAAGAGAATCCAGACATTAATGTATCAAAAATATATATGGCTTATTTGAATATGAAAAACACGTAAAAATGTGCAAAATTTATCATTAATTGAATGCCAAGTAACAAACTACCAATTAGCTACGATGGTGAGGATGGGTTGATTTCAATTCTAAGTACAAAATACCTGAATTCTACAGGTATAAGTACAGAAGAATTGTCATTGACTTTTATCCTTCTTCGTGGCCAAGTGGCTTAGTCACTGTCTATACAAGCTTGCCGACCAGGGTTCGATTCCCGGCCGGAGCCAAGCTC
>NC_090750.1:99948166-100005666 GCF_036898095.1 Palaemon carinicauda
ATGTATATATATGTATGTATATATATACTGTATATATATACTGTATATATATATATATATATATATATGTATATATATATGTATGTATATATATACTGTATATATATATATATATGTATATATATATGTATATATATATGTATGTATATATATATATGTATATATATATATATATATATATATATATATATATATATACATATATATATATATATATATATATATATATATACATATATATATATATATATATATATATATATGTATGTATGTATGTATGTATATATATATGAATATATATATGAATATATATATATATATATATATATATATATATATATATTTATATATATCGGCATCCTCTCCTACGCCTATTGATGCAAATGTCCTGTTAGATTTTGCCAGTCTCTATTTTGAGCTTTTAATTCAATAGTTTGCCATATGATATCTATGTATGTATATTTATATTACCATCATCTTCTACGCCTATTGACACTAAAGGCGTCGGTTAGATTTTGGCAGTGTCTATGTTGAGCTTTTAAATCAATACTTCTCCATTCATCATCATCTACTTCACGCTTCATAGTCCTCAGCCAGGTAGTTCTGGGTCTTCCAACTCTACCAGTACCTTGTGGAGCACAGGTTTGATGAATTAATCTTTCTTGGGGAGTGCGAAGAGCGTGCCTAGCCATCTCCATCTACCCCTCACTATGATCTCATCCACATATGATGCTAGTAATCTCTTAACGGTTTAATTTCTAATCCTGTCCAACTAGTTACCTCCCATTATTCTTTTGAGGGCTTTGTTTGGAAATCCACAAAATCTTTTGGATGTTGTTTCATTGTCATGCCATGACTCATCTCCAAACAGTAACACTGATCTCACTAAACTGATATACTGTAGAACCTGATTTTTTTATGTAATTTCAGGAATTTGATCTATTTTTTTTTTAAGCTATCCATTGTCTGATTTGCTTTTTTCAATCTTTCATTAAACTCATATTTTAACCCTTTTACCCCCAGGCTCTTTGGAAATTTCCAACCCTCAACCCCCAAGGGGTTATTTTTTTCTCAGCACATTTTGCAGTATATATTTTTTTTAGATTGCTCTAACAGCCTTAATTTTTGTCATAGAGAGGTCAGGTTGGTCTCATTCTCTTGGAAAATGCCTGATTTTTTTCAAAAAATTATCAAAAATATGAAAAAAAATTTTATAGCATTTTTTTGCAAGGACGTACCGGTACGTCCATGGGGGTAAAGGGATGGGGTTGTGAAACGTACCAGTACGTCCTTTGGGGGTAAAAGGGTTAAGGTCCCTCTATTAGAGATCATATATTCTAAATATTTAAAGGATTCTACCTCATTAATCCTTTCTCCTTTCAAAGGTATTTCATTTTCCATTTTATATTCCATTCCCATCATCTGTTTTTCTTCTGTTATTTTGAGCCAAACCTCATATGATATTTCATGCATTCTGGTAAACGAGCATTGCAAATGCTGTGGTGTTCTGCTAATAAGGACAGCATCATCAGCATTGTCTAGGTTAGCTAATTTCTTATTACCAATCCAGTCTAATCCTTCACCATCCCCATTTGTTCTTTACATTACAAAATCCATGAAGAGGATAAACAACAGAGGTAACAACACATTCCCTAAGAGTATTAAGCTGTTGACTGGGAATTCATTTAATACTATATATATATATATATATATATATATATATATATATATATGTGTGTGTGTGTGTGTGTGTATAAAGTGTATCTGTGGAGACATTTATTAAATGGAAATTACGAATATTTTAACATTTTAGAAATTTTGCTGACAAATTATTATTAAACCAAGCTTATGAAGTAAAAGCCATATGAACATCAGGTTAGATTCATAGAAATATATATATATATATATATATATATATATATATATATATATATATTATATATATATATTTATATATATATATATATATATACTGAGCACAATTTATGTTTGTACTGTTTTAGACATATACTAATATTTTTGAACATTTTCTATTTTGTAGTTTTCAAAATTTTATATCTAGACTAAAGAGTCATTAATTCCATTTCACTGTTGGAGAAGTTTTGATAATATTTTTTGTTTTGCTTCAGAAATTATATTTGGGAAATAATTCACGCTACTATTCGTAAGATGAACAAACATGTAGCTCGCCTTCAACGAGAAGTAAATGATGCCCGCGAGCGTAGGACTGGCCATGATTCGGATGACTCTTCTACAGATGAAGAAGAGCAGAGGCCAAGGCCAACAGAAGAAGAAATAGAAAGAATGGAGGAGAAGTTGGAAACTGCACAAGCTGATCAGAAGAATCTTTTCCTCATTATTTTTCAGGTGAGAAGTAGTTTGCTTTTTATAAAGTTTCTCGAAAGTAGTTATTGTACTCTATTAATCTTTAAGTAGAATACAAGAATTTATTATATTGTGTTTTTCAAATTTGCTTTGTTGTTGCTTGAAAATAATTATATTCATAGTTTTTTTTTTATAGTATTATTGTTAAGCAAATTATTAGAGCAGATATGTGGCGATGATTTCTTTGATAATTGTTCCCACTCTAGCAAACCTTCCGTTATTTATGTGGATTATCTTTCGGCAGAGCTGGGAGGTAGCCATTAGGCTAAAGGTGCGAGGTGGCAACTCTGCCTAACCACTTGAGCTGGTAGGCTAAGGGGTACCCATCCACCTCTATATATACTCTCACAGCTGTGAGCTACATCAATTTTTCTTTTGGCTCGGTAGAGAGTGGATGTCTCATCTTTCTCCTTCCAAGATTGTCATTGGACATTATAATCGTTCTTTCTCTTTTTGGGTGTGCTTGCTTGCTTCTGATCGCCTTCATGCGGACCTGTCCTGGGCACACGGGTGGTGCGTGCAGTACCTTTATGTCATCGCTGGATGCCAACCTGCACTCTGTACCCTTCGTGTAGAGGGCATCGTTGCGAGCAGGGTTTGCCCTGTGAAACGTACCAGTACATTCATTGGGGGTAAAAGGGTTAAGATTGTGGGGTGTGGGCCTATGGTTTGTGTAGGTGAATGAGTCATCCCAAAGATACATGAAGTGAGCAGATGGTAGGTCCCTTATTAGGCATACCCATAATGTTTAACATTTGAAGCAACAGTATTCTAGGTTTGTGGTCTAATAATCTGGAAGCAGTGAAGGGAGGAAGCCAATTGTTGTTGAACTGTTGATTTGGTTTTTGACTTGGGTGAGAATTGGTATCAAGTTTACTGGTACAATTGTTCTGAGAGCAGATAGCTTACTCTGGTTTAGAGAATGGAGATGTGTTCAGACCATAGATCACTCGGAATAGCTTACTATTCTGGCATGCGTAATCCCTTCCTTGTAGTTAGAATAAAATAGTATGCAGAGCAGCTTTGACTGAATTGATGGGGTAGATTTCATTCCAACCTTTGTGATGGACAAACACAGGCATCAATGCAAATGAAAGTTTTTTCTGCAATTTCAACTTTTTTTTTTTTTTTTTTTTGGCATTCGATAACTACTGTATTCACTACAGACATTGTAAACTTGTGTGGTTTTGTTACCATATCTCACTTTTTTTTCACTAAACACTTCTATGCTTTAAAGCTTGACAACTAGTACCACCCCAAGTCAAGGCTAATATTATTTTAGGGGTTTCAGGCCTCCATGGTAAAATAAGTGTAGAGCCCTATATGCCTGAGGTCCCACATTTGCATACACCATTCATAAAACTATTGTCTGCCTGGAAACATGTGAGGGTTTTGAAAATATAAGAATATTTTAATATTATTCTTAATGTATGATGTAAATATCAACCCTTGGAGTGTCCTTGAACATGTTTTACAGCCAATATTTCTACTCCATTCTGTGTCATTGTACATATTTTACCTCAAGTTATTACCACTATCTCATTTGTTATATATGTACTGGTATTTACATTTTTTTTTTTACAAAAAACTTAAAATTGTATCTCAATGGAAAGGAAATTTATTCCGCTATACAATTAAAATGGTTTTTAGGTAAGTTGAGTAAAGTGTCCAGAAAAAGAGCCTGCAGCTTGAGTGCCAAAGTATTTGGCAAAGGGATTGCACTCAAAGGGGTTTCCTACCCAAAAGTTAAACTAAAGAATATAACCTTTTGTTTTGATTTTATTTTGGAGAAAAATCAGGCACAGTATTTTTTACAAATCCTTATAGATTTTATCATGAAAGGGTTCCACAAACTGTGGCTTCATTAGTGGTGAACTGTTTGCTTTGCATATACTGTACATTAATTTATAACAATTGTTTAGAATATTATATTTTACTATGGATATTTCTTTTGTATAATCCCCTCTGTACTTTTTATTGAAAATTAATCTAAGCATTGCTTATCAAAATCTTTGCAGAGGTTCATTATGATCTTGTCAGAACATCTTGTTCGCTGTGATACTGATGGTCGAGACTTCAACACCCACTGGTATCGATGGACTGTAGGAAGGTTAAATCAAATATTTATGATGGTAAGAACTTTTATGTTATTTACATACGGAACTTTACATAAGATCCTTGGTCCTATGAGCAAGCTGTCAGTAGTATGTTATTCCTTAAGAAGCATAATAAAGTTTGCACTTTATTGATAACCATTATAGGGATTAGTTGAAAATCAGGTGTGATTTTTCATTCATAGTTGAGTTCTTTGGTCTCGCCTGCTATAATGTTTCTTTCACTTCATTATTCATCCTGGAGATAAGTCATGAGCACACATGTGAATAGTCCATTCTCTTTATCTGAGGATTTGTTATTCCTTGGTTCCCTTATATGCAAAAAATCAAGTAGGTATCATTATCTATCTACCCTGGCATTTCCCCCAATTTTGAGGGATAGTAGACATCAAAAGAAACAACTCTAGCATTCCATACCTTATTCAGTAGATGACCATTTTTCATCCTCTCTACATGGCCAAACCACCTCAACATACTAGCTGCTAATTCATTCCTCACACCCGTTCTCACTCTTTCTACTTCTTTCCTAACCCTCTCCAACATAGATACACCAACCATACTCCTCAGACTCTTCATCTTGAACACATTCAATTTCTGTCTCCTTCTCTTTCATTCACCACAACTCCAATCCATATGTCACAGTTGATACAGTCACTTTCTCATACTGAATTCATGACATTCATTTCTAACCCTCTATTCTTTACCACTTTGTTCACTGCCCCCAAAACTTGACATCCTTCATTCACTCTCTGGTGTACATCTACTTCCACTCTGCCATTTGCTGCAAAAACAAAACCCAAGTACTTGAACTGATCTTCCTTCCTCAAGTAACATGACATCCAATCTAGCACCACCCTCACTTCATGTGCACTTAATAACCTTATTCTTACACTCATTTACTCGCAACTTCCTTCTCTCACCTACCCTTCCAAACTCGTTACTAATCGACATAGCTTCTCCGAGTCTACAACCAATGCAGTATCATACGCAAACAGCAAGTAATTCACCTGTCTCATGATCACTCTCATCTATCAGTTTCAATCCTCAACCAAAGACTCGAGCATTCACCTCTCTTACAGCTCCATCAAAAAACAAATTGAACAACCATGGCGACATCGCACATTCCAAGTAACCCCACTCACTCTGGAAACCACTCACTCTCTTCATTTTATATCCTAACACATACTTTACGCCTATACACAAACTTTTCACTGCTTGCAGCAACCTTCCACCAATTTCATATAACCTTATCACATTCCACACTTACAACAACAATTATATCTCCCTCCATATCATCCTCAACTTAGCAACCTTTCAGTATATTCAGCCCACTTTTTCTCACCTCATCTTTCAGTGACATTCCACTTTCATCTTTCACTGTCTCTTTGCTCCCCGATCCACCCCTCCCTTATTCTCTTCACTTCTTTCGAAACTTATTTTCTTCATATGAACTACCCAATCCCTGACCCTACCTCCATTCAGCCTCCTACTTTGTCTCAACTACCTTTTGTTGTACTTCCCCAAATTTTTCTTTATATCTTTTTTACTTCTCTATATAAACATTCTTATCTGCTGACATTCTTCAAATGTCCTCTTCTCTCCCACCTTCATCCCTTCATCTTCACTCCTTCATTCCACCACTCACTACTCTTCCTCATACTGCTTCCAACAAATGCCTTATCACATACATCTCTTGCATGCTCAACAAAATTTTCTGTTACTAACTTCCACTACTGTAGATCACCAGTTTTTCTCACTTCCACCTTGTTATATACTACTGTCAACTTTAATATTTTTTTTTCAACTCTTAGCTTCACTACATACCTTTTATATCCCCCCCCCATTCATTTGCTACAACTAATTTTTCTTCCACCAAAAAATCATCAGACATATCAGTAGCCATACCCACAAACACATGGACATCTTTCAATCTTCCAATCATCCTTCTTGTTATCAACACTAAATCCATCATTGCTCTTTCTATCACTTTTCTTCCACTTGCCACTCTTATACATGTATGCTTAATTATATCTCTCTTCTTGAAGAAACTCAGTTACATACCACGAGCTCTTGTTCAACACACATCTAGCAGTCTCTCACCACTCTCATTTCCACCTGGTGCACCATACTTCCCAATGACAGCACCTATAGTCCATTTCTTTTAGCGAGGCAGATTTGCACCAACTCGCAGCCATGCCCTTTTAGCTCGGAAAAGTTTCCTGATCGCTGATTGGTTAGAATTATCTTGTCCAACCAATCAGCGATCAGGAACCTTTTCGAGCTAAAAGGGCACCGCTGCGAGTCGGTGCAAATCTGCCTCGCTAAAAGAAATGGACTATAGTACACACCTAGTTAATGCATGGATATCAAAAAGAAGAATTTTATGAGAAAATTCACTTATCCACTCAGTTAAAATTTCAAGTTGTATTTGCTATCCCAGCGAGTTATTACTTTTACTTAGCATCAGGACACTCGGTCAGAGTTACTCTAAAGCATGAATATCTTTAAGAGCTTTGATCCGTATAAATGTAGTGATTGAGGTGATTAGAGTCTCGGCACAAGACATATGAATGGTCGTCAGATTTTGTCATTTGAAGTGAAAAACTTATTCTTGAGCTTCTCCAAAATGAAACTAAACTGTGTCTTTTAAGATCACTAACAAAAAATCCTTCACAACACCTGGAGTATCATTCATTTTTCACTTCTCTGATGTAGGCATTTTATTATCATAATCATAATGGATTATCCTATCGCTGAGGAAAAATGACGCGTCGGTGAGTACCAGATTAGCCTAGAGTATTATTATGTATGTGCTATATGTTACATTTCACAATATATATTTTTTTTTATTGTTATTTGAAATTTGTATAGATATATTGTTGTGGATTCATTCTTTTCAATCTTTTGCTATTATTGATGACAGTACTACACTGAATCTCTCGGGTTATGGCTCTTTTTTTTTTAATCTTTGCCTACACCCATCGAATAGTCTGGCCTATTTTTTCAATATTCTCCACTGTCCTCATACACCTGGCAACACTGAGATTACCAAACAATTCTTCTTCACTCAAGGCATTAACTACTGGACTGTATTTGTTCAGTGGTTAATTTCCTCTTGGTAATGGTTGGAGAGACTTTAGCTGTGGTGAGCAGCTCTTCAAGGAGGACGCTCCATAATCAAACCATTGTTCTCTAGTCTTGGGTTGTAGTGCCTGACTGTCTGTACTATGGTCTTCCACCGTCTTGGGGGTAGAGTTGTCTTGCTTGAGTGGATGCTCAGGCACAATATTCTATCATATTTATTTTCCTCTTGTTTATTATAGGTTATATATGAATAATCTATTTTAATGTTGTTTCTCTTCTTTAAGTATTTTATTTTAATTGTTCACTTTTTCTCTTGAGGTGTATTTATTTCTTTGTTTCCTTTCCTTTCCTCACTGGGCTATTTTTCACTGTTTGAGCCCATGGGCTTATAGCAACTGGGTTTTCCAGCTAGGGTTGTAGCTTAGCTAGTAAAGATAACAATTTGCAACAAATATTAATGGACCATTGTTGTTAGTTATCATTAAACTATTATAATAAATTACTCTGAAAACCATATTTCAAAAAGAGAAAAACATTCACACAGGGTACCGGGATAAAACTATATTTTGGGGGTCATATATTTACTCTTTAATGCCAGCTATTTACCGTTTTATTAATGTTTTGCTGTTTTATTACTGCCATTTTTATATTTATGACTATTGTTGTCATCAGTCTACTTTACTTACAATATTATGTTATAACTAATGCTGTACTGGGAATTTACTTTTCACCATATAACACATGTACAGTACATAATCAGAATTAGCCTTTATAATCGTCGGCGCCCACTCGTGTCCGAGTATTGGGTTCTGTCGTTAGCCATCAGCCTCCTATCTATGGGGTGGGTGCTTATGTCTGATAATATAATGATATACGTATGTTCAACTGATAAAGCTGAAGAAGGGTGGAGGAAACGACAGAATGCCAGTAGCTGAGTATATTGTTTTGGGTGGTCGTGGCTTTGCAACGGCCACGCACATACACTTGGCCCACATCGTTTTCACCGCGGCTCAAGACATATGAGACAGGCGGCTTCTCCGATGTTGGTTACATCGGGCTGCCGGGTTCTTGTTATGTCAAGGCCCGCCTTGTTGCCTGCCCGACAGGCATTGCCCTCTTCCGCCGGCGCTGGGAAGCTCCGCCGTTGGGGTCTTGTTTGGTTTGATTTTGGAGTTTTCCTTCTCCTAGCCTTGCCTATCTTAAAATAAAGGAGAAGGCCTACAGGGGTCCAGTCTTGGTCTGGTCTCTCAGAACTGGCCTTAGCGGTATGGTTGAGCCTGCCAAGGGTGGATAAACTACCCCACCGCCATTGCCCAGCCCATCATTGAGACACTCAAGCCCCTCTACTGCAGCAAAGTGCTGGACCATCAGAGTCTTTATACAGAGAAAGAGAGTATATATACAATACAGAGTCGTCAACTTATAAACATTCAGCGATACAGACACAAATCCAATGGAAATCATGTTTGTTCCAACATGGAGACTTACCTCGAACTACTTTCTTAGGAGGTACCTGGAATCTCCTCTCAACCGACCAGTTTTGTGTAGTTTACCCTACTTCCGTTTTCTGTGAGGACTACCTCAGGCGGAAGGATACGTGCCCTTAGGCTAGTCCCGAGCCAGGTCGTGTGTTAGCTTGGGTCTCGACCCTCAGTAAGTTCTCTGGTTGCGTCGTGATATTATATCAAAAGTTCATAATGAACACAATATTATATGATTTAATGCAATTAGCAAGACGACATTTACAATATGAAATGGGACTATTTTTTGACGTGCAGCTGAAAATCTTAGGCGTGTGCGTTAAGGGAAACGTACCCTAGTCCAAAAATTAGACTTGCACACAGCTTCTTGGAACCTGTTACGTTTTTAAGTTGAGGAGGAGCACTTCAGCCTCAAAAAGAGGAGAAAGATCAGGTCCCATCAAGGTGCCAATGCCCAAAAGATTGTAGTAGTAGTTAGTAAAACTACAACAGAGAACTAGAAGAACACTAATATTGTTCTGACAACTGGAAATGACTTCTTCCTAAGACATAATACTGCTGGCCAAACAGAACCTTTGGTTAAACAGCTAGAATAAACTGTTGAAATGGCTAGGAACAAGATCAATAATTCTATTAAAGGTATTCTTCCAAAACTTATGGTAGCCACTTCACCCTCAGTAAGGCCATAGGGATAAACGAAAGACTTAAATCCACCTCAGTAAGGCCATAGGGATAAACGAAAGACTTAAATCCACCTCAGTAAGGCCATAGGGATAAACGAAAGACTTAAATCCATATGTCAAAAAAAGAAAGTTGACCCCGGGTCGCCTCAGGGCACATATCATACCGCCTGAGGTTGACCCCTTAGAAAACGGAAAGAGGGTAAACTATACAAAAAGCTGGTCGGTTAGGTAGAGTTACCAGTAACTCCTAAGAAGGTAGTTCTAGGTAAGTATGTTAGGAAAATACAAATTACTTAAAAATTTGTGATATCTTTGGGACATTTTCTACAGCAAAAGAAAATTACTGAAGAAAGCAAGAGAGTATATGGAAACCAACTTAATCTCAGCCTGTACAATTGATTAAACACAGTAGACCAAGAACAAACTAGACCCTTAGAAAATCCTCCCGACAACAAATAGAGGAAATTTGGCAGAAAACTTGTATAATGCAGATAAAGGTAAAACTGAAACACCAGTAAATTAGAGAAACCAGCAAAGCCACAGAGGAAGAGGAAAAAGATGGAAAATTTCCTTGAGACTGGCACAATTCAATACTCGGTCAATTAGAAACAAAATGGAAAACTTCAGGGCAATGATAGCTAGTGAGGAACTAGATGTTATAGGCATCACGGAGACCTGGATTCAAGAAAAAAACAAACAATTTTATTGGAGAATACGAAATCACAGGTTTCAGGGTTTTCAAGAAGGATCGCCTTATCCAAAAAGGAGGAGGGGTAATTTTCTATGTTGAAAATCACTTAAACCCCCATCAAAATTAAATTAGAAACTGAATGTGAAGCGACAGGTGCAAATATTAACACCGTAGGAAAAAACATGTCCATGCTTAGTAAAATATAGACCACCACTAGAATTTGTTAACAATGAATTCCTCATTCAGTGGGTCGATAAACCAACTAGGGGAATTAACATACTAGATATTGTGCTAACAACAGAAGAAAATTTAGTATCCAATGTTTCAGTAGGCAAAAATATTGGCAAAAATTACCACAAGATAGTTAGGTTTCTGGTAAATATTTCTCATCTAAAAGAATGGAAAATTATAGAAAAGCTAGACTACAGACGTAGAACTGGATAAAACTGAAGGAATACACCAAGAATTTAGAATACGACAGAACTGGATAACATAGATACGCACTGGGACTCCTTTGTGGAAATGAATAAAGAAACAAGGGCTAAATTTATACCACCTAGAAAAATTTTACCAAATAGAACTCCACAACCTAGATGGTTCAACAGAGAAATAGCCAATGCAATAAGAAGTAGAGACAGCAAACATAAATCAATGGGTTCACAGCCTTCAACTCCTGAAATTTCCGAGCACAAGAAGTTAAGCCGTAAAGTAGATAAACTAGATATAAAGGCCAACATCAATGAAGAGAAAAGAGTGGCTTCATCTAGTAAAGGAAACCCAAAAATTTTTTTGCATATGTAAGCAGTAGAAAACCAATCACAAACAACATTAGCCCATGAATGATTCGGATGGTAATCATATAACAAATGATTTGGAAAAAGCCTAACTGATGAATGTATATTTCACACATCTCTCTCTAGGGAAGAATCAATAACCCTCCCCGAGCCATCTATCAAATATGGAGGGCCACAACCATTAAATAGAATCACCTTTACAATGGATGATGTCAGAAAGAAAATAAAAGGACTCGGTAAATCAGAGGCACTAGGATCAGATGATATTCATCCAAGAGGGATTATAGAACTAGAAGAAATAACCCCACACTTTTACAAAATGTTCCAAAAGACAGCCAACGAAAGAAAGGCACCACAAGGATGGAAACTCGGCAATGTTCCTCCAATCTACAAGAAGGGACCAAGAGAAGAACCTGACACCTACAGACCTGTATGTCTAACTTCAGTGACGTGCAAAAATTTTTAATCAATTATAGTTCAGTAGATTCAATAGTAGAACATATAGAGAAAAACAATCTTCTGATAGGCAGCCAACGTGTTTTTAAACAAAAGAGATCATGTGTGACAAATCTTTTAGAATATTTCCACATGTTTAACATTTATGACAAAGGCAGAGCAATGTACATCATATACCTACTTTCAAAAGGTTTTTGACAAAGTTCCTCATAAAAAATTAATGGTAAAAATTAGAGCACTAGGCATCATTGATGAGACAGCAATATGGATTGAAGATTGGGTAACAAACAGAAAACTGAGTAGTAATAACTAGCCATAAATGCTGCGAACTCAGAAGACTTAGAAGCCTTAATAGTGGTTCTAATGAAGCTAGGAGAATGGTTAAGAAAATGGCAAATGCCTTTCAACTGTGGGAGATGTAAAGTCATGCACATAGTTTATAGTAACCCACAATCAGATTACTCACTGCTAGGTAATGAAATAGAAAGTGAACCAGGAGGAAGATCTCAGTAATAGGTTACATAAAGAGACAATTCAAATACAGAAACAAAGACACTGTACTACAGCTGCACCTATCAATAGTAAGACCCCATCTAGAATACAGAATCCAGTTCTGGGCTCAAATATTCAGGATATTGATAGACTGGAAGCAGTACAAGCTAGGGCCACCAGACGAGCTCCAACACTAAGGCAATTTGGATACAGACGGAGATGGAATGTTTGAACTTACTTTATCTACAAACTTGAGGACTAAGGGGACAGTTAGTAGAGGCATTCAAAATTCTTAAAGGAATAATATAGATTACAATAATCTGTTTACGCTTAGCACAAATCAGTCCATATGTAATGGATCAAAACTGGAATTGAAAAGATACATACAGAATAGTGAATACTTGGAATAGACTTCCAGCGGATTAGTTAACAGTAACAGGTAAATGAGTTTAAGACTAAGTTAGGCAAAATCACACGAACTCCACCTCTTCTTCGACTGAAGATTTTCCCGTTATGCAGGGTTGCTATTTCTAGAGAGCTGTTTCCAAGTCCTTCTATCTCAGATGTCCTCCACTGTGAGGTCTTTCTCCAACCTATCTGTTGTTACACACTCCATCAACCTCTTTGGTCTCCCCCTCCTCCTCCTACCTGGAACATTCATCTCCAACATCCTCCTCCCAACATACTCGTGGTCTCTCCTCATTATGTGCCGAAACCAGTGGAGTCTTTTCTTGGATTTTCTTTGACACCTCTGTAACCTTTGTTGTTCCCCTTACCAAGTCATTCCTAACCTTATCCAGTCTCATGATCCCAGCCATCCATCTTAGCATTGTCATCTCTGCAACATCCATTTTCTTCTTAAAGATCTTTTTCATGAACCAGGTCTCAGCACTATATGTCATAGCAGGTCTCGCTACAGTTTTATGTACCTTTCCCTTTAAGTTTAAGTTTAACCTTCGATCACACAACACTCCCGACACACTTTTCCAATTTTCCATCCAGCTTGAATTCTACTGTTCACTTCCATTTGGAGTTCTGTTTCCTCCACATATGACCCTAGGTACTTGAATTTTTCTGTCCTCTTTACTATTTCACAAAGCAAGTGTATTATATAATTCAATTGGTTGTGCGGGTTGCAACACACATACTCTGTTTCTGTTCTACTGATCTTTAGCCCTCTGCTCTCCAATTCCTCTCTCCAGCTTCCCCTCCAATCCTTCTCTGGTTTCATCACACACAACTATATCATCATCTGCAAACAGCATAGTCCATGGTGACTGTTCCCTCACTCTTTCAGTTATTACATCCATTACTATATTAAACAAGTAGGGGATTAATGACGACCTTTGGTGTAACCCAACCCCCACTTCAAACGTCTCGATCAAACCAACACTCGTTCTTATTTGTGTGTCTGCTCCGTCATACATATTTCTGATCAGTCTAACATATTTCTCTGGTGTTCCCCTCTCTCTCAAACATCTCCATATCTCCTGCCGTGGAACTATCATAAGCCTTCTGTAAGTCAATAAATACTATATGTAATTCCTTTTGGTCTTCTCTATATTTTTCCATCAACTGCCTTAGTGCAAACATTGCATCCGTCGTGCTTCTGCCTGGCATAAATCCAAACTGCTCTTCTCTAATCTTGGTCTCTTCCCTTATCCTACGCTCCATAATCCTTCCCCAAAGCTAACATAGTATGTGGAAGGAGTATGATTGCTCTATAATTATTATAATTTTGTACATTTCCCTTTCTTTGAATAAGGGTATTAGAAAGCTATTCCTCCACATTCTGGGCATCTTTTCTTTCCGGCGTATCTTTTTTCATCTGATCCCACAGCATATCCACTCCAAATTCCCCCAAGCATATCCAGACTTCCACTGGGATCTCATCTGGTCCTCTAGCTTTTCCATTTTTCATCTTGTTGAGGGCAACCTTAATTTCTTCTCTATCTATATCTCTTACCATTCCTAAATGTGGATTTCCATCTGCAATTATAGATCTTGGATTTTCTTCGTTTATCAATCTTTCAAAATACTGCTTCCACCTTCCTTTCATATCACTTGAGCTATGCATTACCACTCCATCCTCATTCTTTATCTGCTTAATATGGGTAATATCTTTGGTTGCTTTATTTCTTCCTTAAGCAATTTTGTAAATCTTCTTTTGACCCTCCTTTGTGTCCAAATCTTCATATAATTATCCAAATGCTTGGTGTTTTGACTGTGCCACCACCACTTTAGCTTCTTTCTTTGCTAATCTACTTCTCTCCTTATCTTCTTCAGTGCCTGTTTCATCATACATTTTCTTTGCATTTCTCTTCATATTGATTTTCTCTTGTACATAATTATTCCACCACCAAGTTTCTCTGTCTCTTGGCCTTTTTCCTGTTGACATCCCTAAAACTTCTTTGCCAACACTTTTCAGAATACTGCTGTTCTGTTCCCACCACTCATCCACATCCTCATAATCCCAGGTGCCAAGCTTGACTAAAATCCTCTCTATGAATCTATCCTTATATTCTGGTTCTTTCAGCTTCCACCATCTTATCTTTGGAATCATCTCTTGCCTACCTCTTATTGTTCTCTTTATATCCCAGTCTACTGTCAAGAGTCTATGTTGGGGGGTTACAGCTTCTCTGGGAATATTTTAGTTTCTTATCTCTTTTAGATGCACCCTTCTACCTAATACAAAATCAATTTGGGATTCTTGCCCACCGCATTTATACTTGTAAGATACTTTGGCTGTTATTCAAAGAAAGTGTTGATTACTGCCATATTGAAGATTACAGCAAAGTCCATAACCCTTTCACTATCTTGATTCCGATCTCCCAAAGCCCATCCTCCACGTATTCTTTCCATGCCCCTAAACTCTGAATGCTTAAACTAAATCGCTCTACCAAAGAGCAAATGGAGTCTCCACGGATGAATTAAAAAGTCTTGTGAGACATCCAAAGTTCTTGTAACACATTCTCTCTCTCTCTCTCTCTCTTTTGCCTGTTATACAGTACTAAATATAGCAGAAGAAACCAACATCTTTGTTTCCTTAAAAAGAGTCAGTTGAATGCAACACCAAAAAATTATACATACATACATATACTAAGGCACTTCCCCCAATTTTGGCGGGTAGCCGACATCAACAAATGAAACAAAAAAAAAAAGGGGACCTCTACTCTCTACGTTCCTCCCAGCCTAACAAGGGACTCAACCGAGTTCAGCTGGTACTGCTAGGGTGCCACAGCCCACCCTCCCCCGTTATCCACCACAGATAAAGCTTCATAATGCTGAATCCCCTACTGCTGCTACCTCCGTGTTCATCTCAGGCATCGGAGGCAGCAGCAGGGCCTACCGGAACTGCGTCACAATCGCTTGCCATTCATTCCTATTTTTAGCACGCTCTCTTGCCTCTCTCACATCTATCCTCCTATCACCCAGAGCTTCCTTCACTCCATCCATCCACTCAAACATTGGCCTTCCTCTTGTACTTCTCCCATCAACTCTTGCATTCATCACCTTCTTTAGCAGACAGCCATTTTCCATTCTCTCAACATGGCCAAACCACCTCAATACATTCATATCCACTCTAGCTGCTAACTCATTTCTTACACCCGTTCTCACTCTCACCACTTCGTTCCTAACCCTATCTACTCGAGATACACCAGCCATACTCCTTAGACACTTCATCTCAAACACATTCAATTTCTGTCTCTCCATCACTTTCATTCCCCACAACTCCGATCCATACATCACAGTTGGTACAATCACTTTCTCATATAGAACTCTCTTTACATTCATACCCAACCCTCTATTTTTTACTATTCCCTTAACTGCCCCCAACACTTTGCAACCTTCATTCACTCTGACGTACATCTGCTTCCACTCCACCATTTGCTGCAACAACAGACCCCAAGTACTTAAACTGATCCACCTCCTCAAGTAACTCTCCATTCAACATGACATTCAACCTTGCACCACCTTCCCTTCTCTTACACCCACATTAACTCTCAACTTCCTTCTCTCACACACACTTCCAAATTCTGTCACTAATCGGCCAAGCTTCTCTTCTGTGTCTGCAACAAGTACAGTATCATCTGCAAACAACAACTGATTTACCTCCCATTCATGGTCATTTTCGTCTACCAGTTTTAATCCTCGTCCAAGCACTCGAGCATTCACCTCTCTCACCACTCCATCAACATACAAATTAAACAACCACGGCGACATCACACATCCCTGTCTCAGCCCCACTCTCACCGGAAACCAATCACTCACTTCATTTCCTATCTTAACACATGCTTTACTACCTTTGTAGAAACTTTTCACTGCTTGCAACAACCTTCCACCAACTCCATATAACCTCATCACATTCCACATTGCCTCCCTATCAACTCTATCATACGCTTTCTCCAGATCCATAAACGCAACATACACCTCCTTACCTTTTGCTAAATATTTCTCGCATATCTGCCTTACTGTAAAAATCTGATTCATACAACCCCTACCTCTTCTAAAACCACCCTGTATTTCTAAGATTGCATTCTCTGTTTTATCCTTAATCCTATTAATCATTACTCTACCATACACTTTTCCAACTACGCTTAACAAACTAATACCTCTTGAATTACAACACTCATGCACATCTCCCTTACCCTTATATAGTGGTACAATACATGCACAAACCCAATCTACTGGTATCATTGACAACACAAAACACATATTAAACAATCGCACCAACCATTCAAGTACAGTCACACCCCCTTCCTTCAACATCTCAGCTCTCACACCATCCATACCAGACGCTTTTTCTACTCTCGTTTCATCTAGTGCTCTCTTCACTTCATCTATTGTAATCTCTCTCTCATTCTCATCTCCCATCACTGGCACCTCAACACCTGCAACGCCAATTATATCTGCCTCCCTACTATCCTCAACATTCAGTAAACTTTCAAAATATTCCGCCCATCTTTTCCTTGCCTCCTCTCCTTTTAACAACCTTCCATTTCCATCTTTCACTGTCTCTTCAATTCTTGAGCCAGCGTTCCTTACTCTCTTCACTTCTTTCCAAAACTTCTTATTCTCTTCATATGAATGACCCAATCCCTGACCCCACCTCAGGTCAGCTGCCCTCTTTGCCTCACGTACCTTGCGCTTTACTTCCACATTTTTCTCTCTATATTTTTCATACTTCTCTATACTATTACTCTGCAGCCATTCTTCAAAAGCCCTCTTTTTCTCTTCCACTTTTACCTTCACTCCATTCCACCATTCACCGCCCTTCCTCATGCTGCCTCCAACAACCTTCTTGCCTCACACATCACTTGCAATCCCAACAAAATTTTCTTTTACTAACTTCCACTCCTCTAAATTGCCAGTTTCTCTTACTTTCACTTCGTCATATGTCATTTTCAACCTTTCCTTATATTTACTTTTTACCCCCGGTTTTATTAGCTCTTCAACCCTCACTAGCTCCCTTTTACATCCACCTACTCTATTCCCCCACTCTTTTGCTACAACTAATTTTCCTTCCACCAAAAAATGATCAGCCATACCGTTAGCCATACCCCTAAACACGTGCACGTCTTTCAATCTTCCAAACATTCTTTTAGTTATCAACACATAATCCATTAACGCCCTTTCTACTACTCTTCCATTTGCCCCTCTTACCCATGTATACTTATTTTTATCTTTCCTTTTGAAAAAGCTATTGCTTATCACCATCTCTTGCTCAACACATATCTACCAGTCTCTCACCACTCTCATTTTCACCTGGTACACCATACTTCCCAATGACACCTACCTTTCCAGCGCCCACTCTAGCATTTAAGTCACCCATGACAACTACATAATTCCTTCTACCCAGTCCTTCTACACACCTAGTTAATTCATTCCAGAACTCATTCCGCTCTTCTTCACTTTTCTCACTACCTGGCCCATACGCACTGACAAACGCCCAACATTCCCTACCCAACCTAATTCTTACCCACATTAACCCAGATGATATCTCCTTCCATTCCACTACTTTACCTGTCATCCATTCACTCAGCAATAAAGCCACACCCTCTTTCGCTCTTCCCCTTTCAATCCCAGACACTCTACCAGACATTTCACCAAACATCACTTCACGCTTTCCTTTCATCTTTGTCTCACACAAGGCCAATACATCCATCCTTCTATTCCTAAACATACTTCCAATTTCACATCTTTTACTCTCTATCGTACTACATCCACGCACATTCGAACACCCCAAAACTAGAGTGCGGGGAGCAGTCACTCTCCCCCCGGCTCCATCTCTTTGTCGATGTCTCACAGGATGTAGATACAGGAGAGGGGATTCCCAGCCCCCTCGTCCCGTCCCTTTTAGTCGCCTCTTACTACACGCAGGGATAACGTTGGCGCTATTCTAATTGTTTTTATGCCCCCGCGGCCATTTCCAATCCATTTCCAATTGTAGCTTAAAATAACCTATTTTGTTTAGGAAACGACATTATTGCATTCCGGAAAATTACGATTATTTACATTGTTAATTGTGCTTTAACAAAACATTCATGTAGTTTGGTTTTAAATTTCATGTGTATTTTATTAAGTATTTTAGTTGTAGTGATCTGATGCACATATGAATCAATAACAAAGAGTATTGTTTATACTTTTTCTTAACTTATTCAAAAGATCTACTGTATATAGTTAATATAGTATTATATAAGCACCAATGTGTTATAAGCTATCATAATTTCCTTGTAATGCATTTATAGTTCTCTCTCTCTCTCTCTCTCTCTCTCTCTCTCTCTCTCTCTCTCTCTCTCTCTCTCTCTCTCTCTCTCTCTCTTCAAACAATGTGGGAAGACCCAGACTAGGTATTTTAGAAGAAAATTTTAATTTTGGAGGGTTTTGTTTCAATCATTAATTCAGTGGTACCATCCATAAAATTTACTATAGAAAATGAAGAAAATGACTATCAGATTTTTAGACGTTTTAATTGTTAGACAAACAGATAAATTTAAGTTTTCCATATATAGAAAGCCTACCAATAATTTTTTCATATGTACATTTCTACTCCAGTCACTGTAAAAATAAAAAGCATTCTTTGTTTTCCTGCATGTACCTTAAGGCACTTGGAATTTGTAGCCCTAAGTACATTGAGGACGAGTTCACTAAAATTGAAAAAATTGCTACAAATCTTTGCTATCCAAAATATTTCCTAGAAAACTGTATGAATAAGGCCAAGAAAACATTTTATAGTTTCCAGTTAGAGAAAAATGAAACTATTGATAATATGCTTTGTTTGCCATTTCGTGATTGTTTTTTTAGATGTTATACCCCTTTTGAAAAAAACTAGACATTAGGGTACAGTTTAAACATAATTGTACATTAAAAAACTGTTGATTAAGAATAGTTCTGGAAATGATAATAATATAATATATAGTATTCCTTGTTCAGAGTGTAACTTATTCTATGTTGGCCAAAGATCCAAAAGTATTCAAGTCATATTGAGAAAGCATAAGGAAGTCGTCTCTAGGAGATCTCTTGATAATGCCTTGGCCTCCCACTGGTTAGGGTCAAGTCACAGAATTGGATGGTCAGAGGCGATTTAAATAATCCATATAAATGACTATTTCCAAAGGAATATTGTTGAATCCTTTTTGATCTCCTGTACCAAAGGTAGAAATTTCAATATTAGCCCTGGTCTGTTTTCTGTTAATCTGGTATTATCCTTTTATCTAAAATCTGACTTTTCCGGAATTATTAAGAGATTGACAGCTGTTGGATCCCTTTCCCTGTATAAAAACGATGTTTTTGTATATGTATTCTCATTGTTGAGTCTGTTGATGTCCCTAATGGACGGAAGAACTAACACCAATCAAGGTTTTTCATTTTTCCTTCCGTGGCTATAATACATTTTATATTCATCACATGTCAGCTTTTGTGATTTCTACACACACACACATTATATATATATATATATATATATATATATATATATATATATATATATATATATTATTTTTATTATTATTATTATTATTATTACTTGCTAAGCTACAATTCTAGTTGGAAACACAGGATGCTATAAGCCCAGGGGCTCCAACAGGGAAAGTAGCTCAGTGAGGAAAGGAAACAAGGAAAAATTAAGTTTTTAAGAAAAGTAACAAAATTAGAATAAATATCTCCTATATAAACTATAAAAACTTCAACAAAACAAGAGGAAGAGAAACAAGAAAGAACACTGTGCCTGAGTGTACCCTCAAGCAAGAGAACTTTAACCCAAGAGAGTGGAAGACTATGGTACAGAGGTTATGGCACTACCCAAGACTAGAGAACAATTACAGTATTTGATTTTGGAGTGTCCTTCTAGAAGAGCTGCTGACCATAGCCAGAGAGTCTCTTCTACCCTAAATAAGAGGAAAGGGGCCTCTGAACAATTTCAGTGCAGTAACCCCTTGGGTGAAGTCAGGTGTATGAAGACAGAGAAGAATAAGTAAAGAATAGGCCAGACTATTTGCTGTGTGTGTAGGCAAAGGGAAAAAGAACCGTAACCAGAGAGGATCCAATGTAGTACTGTCTGGGCAGTCAAAAGATCCCATAACACTATAGTGGTATTATCTCAATGTGTGGCTGGTGCCCTGGCCAACTAACTACTTTTAAATAGTATATGTGTGTGTGTATATATACCCGACATCAACAAATGAAAAAAAAATAATAATAATAAAAGGGGTCCTCTCTCTACGTTCCTCCCAGCCTAACAAGGGACTCAACCGAGTTCAGCTGGTACTGCTATGGTGCCACAGCCCACCCTCCCCCGTTATCCACCACAGATGAAGCATCATAACGCTGAATCCCCTACTGCTGCTACCTCCGCGGTCATCCAAGGCACCGGAGGAAGCAGCAGGGCCTACCGGAACTGCTTCACAATCGCTCGCCATTCATTCCTATTTCTAGCACGCTCTCTTGCCTCTCTCACATCTATCCTCCTATCACCCAGAGCTTTCTTCACTCCATCCATCCTCCCAAACCTTGGCCTTCCTCTTGTACTTCTCCCATCAACTCTTGCATTCATCACCTTCTTTAGCAGACAGCCATTTTCCATTCTCTCAACATGGCCAAACCACCTCAACACATTCATATCTACTGTAGCTGCTAACTCATTTCTTACACCGGTTCTCACCCTCACCACTTCGTTCCTAACCCTATCTACTCGAGATACACCAGCCATACTCCTTAGACACTTCATCTTAAACACATTCAATTTCTGTCTCTCCATCACTTTCATTCCCCACAACTCCGATCCATACATCACAGTTGGTACAATCGCTTTCTCATATATAACTCTCCTTACATCCATGCCCAACCCTCTATTTTTTACTACTCCCTTAACTGCCCCCAGCACTTTGCAACCTTCATTCACTCTCTGACGTACATCTGCTTCCACTCCACCATTTGCTGCAACAACAGACCCCAAGTACTTAAACTGATCCACCTCCTCAAGTAACTCTCCATTCAACATGACATTCAACCTTGCACCACCTTCCCTTCTCGTACATCTCATAACCTTACTCTTACCCACATTAACTCTCAACTTTCTTCTCTCACACACCCTTCCAAATTCTGTCACTAATCGGCCAAGCTTCTCTTCCGTGTTTGCAACCAGTACAGTATCATCCGCAAACAACAACTGATTTACTTCCCATTCATGGTCATTCTCGTCTACCAGGTTTAATCCTCATCCAAGCACTTGAGCATTCTCCTCTCTCACCACTCCATCAACATACAAGTTAAACAACCACGGCGACATCACACATCCCTGTCTCAGCCCCACTCTCACGGGAAACCAATCGCTCACTTCTTTTCCTATCCTAACACATGCTTTACTATCTTTGTAGAAACTTTACACTGCTTGCAACAGCCTTCCACCAACTCCATATAACCTCATCACATTCCACATTGCTTCCCTATCAACTCTATCATACGCTTTCTCCAGATCCATAAATGTAACACACCTCCTTACCTTTTGCTAAATATTTCTCGCATATCTACCTAACTGTAAAAATCTGATTCATACAACCCCTACCTTTTTTAAAACCACCCTGTACTTCTAAGATTGCATTCTCTGTTTTATCCTTAATCCTTTTAATCAGTACTCTACCATACACTTTTCCAACTACACTCAACAAACTAGTACCTCTTGAATTACAACACTCATGCACTTCTCCCTTACCCTTATATAGTGGTACAATACATGCACAAACCCAATCTACTGGTACCATTGACAACACAAAACATATTAAACAATCTCAACAACCATTCCAGTACAGTAACACCCCCTTCCTTCAACATCTCAGCTCTCACACCATCCATACCAGATGCTTTTCCTACTCTCGTTTCATCTAGTGCTCTCCTCAATTCCTCTATTGTAATCTCTCTCTCATTCTCATCTCCCATCACCGGCCCCTTAACACCTGCAACAGCAATTATAACTGCCTCCCTGTTATCCTCAACATTCAGTAAACTTTCAAAATATTCCGGCCACCTTTTCTTGCCTCCTCTCCTTTTAACAACCTTCCATTTCCATCTTTCACTGTTTCTTCAATTCTTAAGCCAGCCTTCCTTACTCTCTTCACTTCTTTCCAAAACTTCTTATTCTCTTCAGATGAATGACCCAATCCCTGACCCCACCTCAGGTCAGCTGCCCTCTTTGCCTCACGTACCTTGCGCTTTACTTCCACATTTTTCTCTATGTTTTTCATACTTCTCTATACTATTACTCTGCAGCCATTCTTCAAAAGCCCTCTTTTTCTCTTCCACTTTTACCTTCACTCCTTCATTCCACCATTCACTGCCCTTCCTCATGCTGCCTCCAACAACCTTCTTGCCACACACATCCCTTACAATCCCAACAAAATTTTCTTTTACTAACTTCCACTCCTATATATATATATATATATATATATATATATATATATATATATATATATATATATATATATATATATATATATGTACCATTGCTCCAATTTTCTACATAGGTTGGAATTTAGCCCCATAAAGTTAGTGCACAGAATATATGTATCTATAATTGTATTATAACTGGGGAAAATATGTACAGGAATTATGTAGGGTTCAGTTTTATATGTGGTTTATTGTTTTGTGCGGGTGGCCTAGAACACATTATAAGTATGGAAGAGGGACAGTTTTACATATTGTTCATGATTTTACGAAAAAAAATGTAATCTATAACACCCTAATACGAATTTTGTAGTTATATAACTTAAGAATATTTTTTTGGGGGGGGATGTGAAAGCAATTTTGTTAAACCTTCAAGACAGAAATTTACTTAGAAATTTCAGTCATGTCCAGTAATTGTGATAAAATTAGTAATAAATTGATAAGTTGATAAATAAAAAACATTATACAGTGACGCATTAGTATCTAGTCATTCAGTATTAACGAAAGTTTATGTAACAGTATCATGGTTTTATGTACCATCTCGGCAGCTTCATTTTTAAGATATGTAAGTTTATGTTGAAACTCTTATGAGTGATATTTCTTAATACTTCATCAATATTTTTCAGCACAACACCCAAGTGGAGCGGTACAGTCAGACACTGAGTACATTACTCTTCACCCAAGATTTAGATCCACATATTCTTGATGCCTTCAATCAGTTTATTGCATTGCGTACTTAAATCTTACAGAGGCAACTTTTGTTTACATTGTAATTGATCATTTGGTGTATTGTATGTACTTTTCATGACATTCTAAGCTTCTGGAAGATTGAATTGAGTGTGTTACTGGATAAGCAAGCAAGTGATACCACTCCATTTAAGAATCATTCAAGTCTTTAGAGCTTATGAATGTGTTATGCATTTTTTTCATACTTAACCTTTTTCTATAAGGGTTACTTTCATAGAAAGAGGTATATACAATAACACTATATTTATAGATGAATTTAGGAGTTACTGGCATAGTTATTTTTTCTTGAGATAATTTCAATGAGAAATTAGATAATGAGTTTATCAAGTTAAATGTCAATCCATGTAATCGTGGCTTTGAAACGTCACTAACGTTTTTGTAAAGTATATTCTTGTTCTCCTGGGGATTATCATCACCATTATTAGTTGTAGGTTGTTTTTTTTTTTTCAGTGAATGGACCAGTTCCCATAGGCCTGGCCCTACTATCTCTGTAGCCTTTTTTGTTGTTATGCTTTAGGTCTTGAAATGCTTGAAAATGACTTGAAATGTGAATGCATGAGAGCACTTGACAGTTGCCTGATTGGTAAAATCTTAACAGAATTAATATAATCTCTACTATAGCTGCTACGTGAAAATTTATGACAAAGGAATTGAATAAAGTTAATTATATAAATCTGCAGTAATCTCATATTTAAAACCTTCACAAGTAATACTATATTCAGCCTTCAGCATTCTTTTTATTTCCTGCTCTGCTAAAGTACCAGTTAATAGTTACTATCTCATTGTAGGGAGTCAGCTGATAGTTCATTTTGTTCATCACACTTTGCCACTCTGGTGAAATAAGTATTTTTGATGCATTAAGCTCATGTGGGTTTTTTCACTCATATAATTTTTATTATACAAAATAGATTATCCATTAAAATTAGATATTTTTATAGATTAGATTTAGAAATAAAACAGTGTTTAAAGGCCAGAATTTATCATGTGTAATTCTCAATTGACTGTGTATAGTATACTTTCAATGCTTGTAGATTATTATTTTATACATTTTCTTGTTTAGTTTAAACAATGATTAGATAGTGTTAATTAGTTTAAGTGGCAATGGTTAATATTGATTTTGTCACAAAAAATACTATTAGTTTTTTGTTTATCTGTTTTTGGGGGTAAAGTTTGATTTTTTCTTTATGATTATGATTAGTAATCAGTTGTTATGGAAAATATGAAGACATGATTATTCGATATCATAATTGATCAAATTAGCTTATAAGCAGTATCTGGAAACTTTGTATTACTAAAATGTAGAACATACTTGGAATCTGTATTTTACTGCTGTAGACTTTGTTCACATTAACAATATCCTGGTTTTTTCCCTTTTAACCCTTTTACCCCCAGGCTCTTTGGAAATTTCCAACCCTTAACCCCCAGGGGGTTATTTTTATCCCAGCACATTTTGCAGTATGTTTTTTTTTAAATTGCTCTAACAGCCTTAATTTTTGTCATAGAGAGGTCAGGTTGGTCTCATTCTCTTGGAAAATGCCTGATTTTTTTCAAAAAATTATCAAAAATATGAAAAAAAAAATTTATAGCATTTTTTTGCAAGGACGTACCGGTACGTCCATGGGGGTAAAGGGATGGGTTTTGTGAAACGTACCAGTATGTCCTTTGGGGGTAAAAGGGTTAAGGTTCCATAGAATTTAAATCTTGTCATAAGGTAAATATACAGTGCACGCACTATAGAAATAACTTGTAATCTTAACACATATTTTAGAGTTTATATAGAGTAAATGTTATACTTTTGTTGCAGTACATCTTATTTGATGAGTAACCAATGCTGGTTCTATGTATTTTGATCAAACCAGTAGTGTCTACTGATGAAGGTATATTTGTTGTGCATTATTTAATGGTTTTGTTTTCTATATATATGTATTAATGAAAATGCAATAAGGTAAATGGAGGAGAAAGGATGTTTGTATGTAGTAATAAATAACATTACTTTCAGAGTTTTCTTGCTAGCCAACTTTTTTTTTATTCAAACTATTGATTTCTACCCAATTCTAGTATTTCTTATGCAAGTGAATGTACTCTAGTGCATAATATTTTGTATCCAAATGGTCAAGAAAAGGCATTGGAAACAGGTACCCTCTTCATGACCCTCTTAGGTAAGGGAATTGTAAGGTTTTTTCACAGGGTTTCTATGGAAGATCTTTTTGCTTACACTTGTTTCATTGATGTTGAGTTGCATAAATGATAAAATTGATGCTCAGTTTCACTCTACATTTAACCCTTTTACCCCCAGGCTATTTGGAAATTTCCAACCCTTAACCCCCAGGGGGTTATTTTTTCCCAGCACATTTTGCAGTAATTTTTTTTAAATTGCTCTAACAGCCTTAATTTTTGTCATAGAGAGGTCAGGTTGGTCTCATTCTCTTAGAAAATGCCTGAATTTTCTCAAAAAATTATAAAAAATATGAAAAAAAAAATTTTATAGCATTTTTTGCAAGGACGTACCGGTACGTCCATGGGGGTAAAAGGATGGCTTTTGTGAAACGTACCAGTACGTTCTTTGGGGGTAAAATGGTTAATACAAGTCACTTAGTTTCACCATAGCATTATTCAGTGGAGCAGGGTGATAGGTTCCGGGTGACAAAGCTGCTAATGAACTATAATGAATGATGTAAAACTACTTATCCCCATTTACAGTACGTATATATGAATGCTTGGAAATAATACTGCCTAATGGCTTTATACATAAAGTTTGGTGAACACTCATCATCATCATTAGTCGTCATCAGTGCACTGCAGGATGAAGGCCCTACACATGTCTTTTCATTCCTATCTCTTTATGGTCTTTCTATGCCAGTATATACTGTACCCGCAAATTTTCTTAGCTCGTCAATCGATCGTCTTTTTTTTTCCTTCCCCTGCTTCTTTTGCAATCTCTAGGGACCCATTCTGTTATTCTTAATGTCCATCTATTATCTGTCATTCTCATTATATGTCCTACCCATGTCCATTTCTTTTTCTTACATGTTAGAATATCCTGTAGTTTGCTCTCATATCTGTATTGTTCTTTTTCTGTGTTTTAAGTGTTATTCCCATCATTAATTTTTTCCATAGCTCTTTGAGTTGTAACTAGCTTATGTTCTAAGGCTTTAGTTAGGCTCAAAGTTTTCAATGCATAAGTCAATACTGGTAGGATCATCTCATTAAATACTTTTCTTTCTAGAGAAAGCGGCATTTTACATTTCATAATCTCATTTTGTATACCAGAAGCTCTCCATCCCATGCTTATCCTTCTTTTAATTTTGGTCTCATGTCCTTGGGAAACATTAACTGTCTGTCCTAAGTACATATATTCATTAACAATCTATATAAAGGCTTGTCTATAACCTTTATTTGTTTTCTCTGCATATTTCATTGAACAGTATCTTAGTTTTACTCATATTCATTTGCAGTCTTACATTTCTGCCATCTATATTCAAATCTTCTATCATCTTTTGCAATTCCTCCCATGATTCACTAAACTGAACTATATCATCGCAAATCTTAAATTATTAAGGTATTCCTCGTTTATATTAACTCCTACAGTTTCCCAATCTAAATTCTTAAAAACTCCTAGGTACGCTATGAATAATTTTGGATTTTCTCACTATCTTTATGTAGTTTTAGTATTGCTTACTAACCTTGTAGGTAACTAAAAGGGTTTTAACAAGATTCATCTATTCTTTGTCTTTGAAGGGCTTTCATTACTACTGAAGTTTTGACAAAATCAAAAGATTTCTCCTAGTCTATAAATGCCATATATAGTGGTTTGTCATTAGTAGGTTGAATACATACATATGGTCAGCTGTCTGTTCTCTTGGTTGGTTATGTCTAGCTGTCTTTCTGATTTGGCCTAGTATGATCTTTGTAAATATTTCATGTATTACTGAGAGTAAATTGAAGTAGTATAATAAAGCTACTCCAAGCCTTAGATAAAGAGTATTCTGGTAGACATTTTGTGTAAAGTGAGTTTTATTACTATGAAATCTTCTCTACCTACTAATAATTTAATTTTAGGCCCCCCTCTCCTGCTACTTTGCCACTTTTCTTAACATGTTAATGTTTTCTTTACTTCCCCTACTGTTATTTTTTGTACCAGCTCAGGTGTTACATTATTTTTATTGGCTAAGTTATTACAGTACTGATATCACTATTGTATAGCACTTTAAAGTACAGTATTTTATACAGTACTGTACATTAGTTGATATAACGAACACTAATATACAATATAATAACATAAAAAAGGTATCAGTACAACAACACTAACCATTTATATATGAAGTTCTACGCAATAAGTCTAAAACATGATGCCACTCTTAAACTGTCGACTGTTTGGCACCTGGGGTAGTATAATGTACGTATCATATTTCATACTAAAATCTCTATACAGAAAGTTATCAACTTACAAACTTATTAGGTTCCAAGAAGCTTTTTGTAAGTTGAATTTTTTAAAATTGTCCTGGGATACGCGTCATCTAACAAGCATGGCTACAAGTTTCAGCTGCAAAATTTAACAAATAGTCCTGTTTCATATTGCATATGTTGTGTTGCTTTCTGTATTAAATTATATATTGTTTTATAGTATTTCATTATGAACTCTTGATACAATATCTGAGATTTATGATTTCTGTTGGATTTGTGTTTATATCTGAATGGTTGTAAGTTGAGGACGTTGTAAACACACTGGATACGTACAGGTTTTGTACATCACAACCTGATTGTGCACAAGAAGGACTGAAGCGGGAGATGCACACGCTTGGAAAGACAATGCAAGACTGGGGTCAAGTGGGTGAGAAATGTGGTATTGTTCTATGTGGAGAGGGAGATGGCGCGAAGTGGGCTTGATGAAAAGAGATCGATTGGTTTGAAATCGTCAGGCTGCGAGAGTACTCGTTGTGAAACCACGAATGCTTGATTTGTTTATTGAATTGGTTCTACAGTTCTCTGTATCGTGGAAGACTGAATCCGTCAAGATAGAACCTGCTGACTGTGACAAAGTTAATTCATTACCTTTACTCCTAAGGTTTATAGAGTTGCCAACATAGTGAATCTATGAGTGTTCCATAAAGTACAAGGTTACTTGGATTTGTGCATTCTTTGGGTTTTTTCTTGATATTTTAGATAGGTTGTCAAAGTGATGACATTGGGTAACTTGTTATAGGGCAAAGAAGTCTATTATTGGGGAAACGGAACTTTTCTCAATAACTCTGGATCTAAGCATGGAAATGAGAAGATAATGGTGCCTAACCCCCGGTGTTGTAGGTCAAAGATGAAGATAAAATCATTAAATATATTTTATCTTGTATTTCTAGTATGTTCATGAAAATTCTTTATTTAAAATTGTTTTAAATTGGTTTAAAACAAAACTGATCTCGTATTCAGTATAACTGAAAATTTACTAGATAGGCTATACTTCATAAGATACATTATATAAAAATATACCACTACTATAAAATATTAACAATTCCAAGGTAAGAAAGTACTTTGCAATGCCAAGATTACTCTAAAGTTACTTATGTAGTATGTTTCATGAACATTGCTGATATATACAAAAAGAAAAAATACTTATAAAATAGCTAAGAAAAACATGCTGAATAGTCTTGTAAGCAAGAAGGAAGTCAAGAAAATTATTTATTATAACTAATTCTCATCAACATTAGAGGAATCATATCAATTAGTTTCTTCCAGCCGATCTAGTTTCATCAGAAAAGGGTTATAACATCCATCCAAACCTCCACAGACAGTACACACTACAAGATATTTTACCTTTGTGACAAGTTGTATAACTACAGGCTTTGCCTTCTGCTCTGCAGCCACATCTAAGTACATATGTCAAACCAGGAGGCACTGGTGGAATGGTAGCAGGGGATGGTGTTTTATCTTTCATTTTCCATACAAATTTTTCAATATCTACTGTTATGGATCCTGGCTGATCAACTACTTTCCATAATATAATTTGAAGGTGTACTCTCTGTACGTGGAGGAACTGGTTAGCATCTGTGGGAGGCAAGGCCATGATTCGTATTGGTTTTCATTTCTTCTTTCTGTAAATTGTATGGTGGTTAGCATTCGTTGAAATCCCTTGGGGCATACCATACATTGCTGCAAAGAATTCCTGTCCTGCTTTCTTAAGGTCCTTTTCTGTAGCATTTTTCTCGCCAATTATTTCATCCAACGCAGGGAAATTTCCTGACAGCAGGATATTTAGAGCATTCATTTTCCCTTTTCTGAATGGGCATGATGCATTATCACAGCCAGTCAGTGAATGCATGCCCAACAACTGTAAACATTTAGGACCCAATCTTCAAGTTTTTGCAAGTCTCATTTATATTAATTTCTCAATTCCAACAGTCCAATTCGAGATCACATTTTGAATGCATTTCATCTTCCCAAACCCAGTAAATTAGCAGAGTAATGATGTGCATTGACCAGGGAAAAATTATAACTTGTTTGAACCTTTCTGGTTCCACAAATTTATTTGCTGAGCAACCATTTACGACTGCATATTTTATAAGATATGTAAGCATAAATCATACCCTGCTCAGCCAACGAATGCTTCATGTATAGGAGTGACGTTAGCACTGTGAGTGCATAGATGCGATGGTGGAGCATGTATAAGGTTGCCAATCAGATAAACTACTAGCTTTTAGTGCTGGTAAACTTTGCTCTTGAGGCAGTTGATTGTTAAATCCAGACCACTCCTTGGTTAATGAGTTTAGCCACTGGGTATCCATTTCCTCGGCAGACCTAAGACGTTTCTCCATTGCACATGAGTCTTTGTAAGGTGTTCTGGAAGTTAATGGAACAAAAGGAGGGTTTACTTTCTAAGGCCTAATACGGTACTGTATAGAGTTTCATTTGTACAGGGTGAGTGATGGAAAGAGACTGCAACTGCTTTAGTCAGGCAGGGAATAACGCTTCATGACTCGTACCTCAATATTCTTTCTAATCATCTGAAACTCATGAGACATAATGTGTCATGACGTCCATTTGGAGTAGAGTTCTGTAGGTCAAAGTTATCAAACCATTCAAACATTTTGCTCATATTCTGATTCATGCCCATAGCTTGATGAAATTAACTACTGTTGTACCCCACATACTTTGCAGCAGACTTACAAAAACTTATAACTTATCATATGAACCTATGAAACCATGGTCGTATAAAACCTTGCTGAACTCAGAACCCTCATACCAGTGATGCAATTTTTACTGTAATCCCTGATGTTCTTTGGCTTCTAGTTCTTCTGATGTGACTACTGATAGAGTTTTGTCAAGTTCGTTTCACTATTATGTATGATGATTGAAGTGATGTTCAGGTCATTGTGTAAGAACAGATATGTATGACACAGTAATAACAAAAAGTTGTGCTGGAAGATGAAATTCAGTAAGCAAAAAATCCACAAAATTTTTTCATTTTGGTGGAATGGCGACAATCGCACAGCTCATGATGTTCTGAACGTATATTCTTACATTCCTTGTAATTCGTACATAACACCTGGCAATAATGCACCGAGCGAGGAGTTGGTTACAGATTTAGTCATGTCAGCTGAAAAGAAAAAAAAAAAAAGACTAACTAGGCATAACTGTACTGAAGGGATATTCTGGTGCCAAGATGAAATACGAAGAAGAGAAAATGAATAAGTTCTTGTGTGTTTTTGCTTTTAATCAAGTAATTTGTCAAATGAACTGGGAAGACTAGTATTTTGGTCCTTATGATTATTTAGTGACAATATTAGGAGTTCAGTTAATTATATTTTATGATTTGTGAAACTTTCAGTTGTTATAAATAAGAAAGACCTTTATTAGTAAGTCGCATGGCCGTCACCGTGAAGACAATTCCTAAGTCTTAGGGCTCGGCCAGACCAAGCGCGGCTAGCGGCAAGAGGTTCCCGCGGCAAATTGAAACCTTAGGTACCTTATGTAGGTGGCCAGATAGGAGGCACGAGGCTTCCCGCGCCTCCTATCTGGCCACCTACATAAGATACCTAAGGTTTCAATTTGCCGCCATAACCTCGCCGCTAGCCGCGCTTGGTCTGGCCGGGCCCTAAGAGATACAATTGGACATTAGTTGCTTGTTCAAGAAAAATTGAGATACTGTATACAAGTTAAGGTTATGTCAGAGTAAGGGGGTGGGGGACGGCTTTGAGGATTCCCGTTGTAGGACAGATTGAAATGTCTTGTGTAGCCTATACAGTAGATGATGTTTGAGTTAAGAAGACATGTTGCTTTTGTTTTTATTGCCATGTATTTAATAATTATTGCCTCTTTGGAGCTCCATATTTACATTATGCATGCTTTATGATCATTGCATTAATTATTTCTTATGGCATTTCTGATTTTGATTGAATTCCCATTACCTCTGTGGGATTTGAGTTTTGTGAATTTTGAGATGTTCCATAGAGTAGACAGTAATGTAAAAATTCTGGGATTTGTCCAGCCTGTGGTAAAAATATTGAATGCCAAATAACCAGTTATGGGAAAGACACTTTAATTATGTGGGAAGTGGAGTAAAAGACTATAGATTGTTTTGTTCTAATGGGGTTTGTTAAAATTCTAATGTCATAAGATTTGTGTATGCGGAAATTTTTATGAGTAGATCAAAATGGGTCGCCAACTGACTTGTTCACAAACATTCGGAGGATGCCAGTGTCATCATTAACCCAATCTAGGGAATTTGCGGTTGTTAAGTAGATCACAAATATAGCAAAAAGACTGAAAAACAGAGAGAGAGAGAGCCTGAAAATTTGAGGTAATTCTATTTAAATAGAAAAGTAGACAATGAAGTATAACGTAAAGTCATTCTAGACTCAGGGCAAAGGTGAAAATATCGTGACAAGTGTCATATCGATGACATTTACATCTTTGTTAACAACAGAAGTTCCTTAGCGATATCATTGTCCTAATTGAATTGCAAAGTAATGGGTAGTAGAATAGTTTACATTCCTCAAACATTTTCAGGACATGAATATCTTTTTTATATATACTTGGAGAAATTCAACTTTGTTAACATTTATAAAATTAATGCGAGGACAGATTATGAAAGAGATATAGTTACTCGAGAACTACTTGGTCATGATTGCCGAAATTGAATTTAGGTAGTTGGCTTCAATAATTCCAGTACACTGATGTCTCCTTAGCTTACCATGAAGTTTACCAGAATTAATGAAGCTAACTGTACAAAGAATTTCTGTCTCAACATGGCACAGCAGTAGTGCAGTGTATGGAGAAAGAACGAGGTTGCCTAGTCAAAGAAAAAGAGAGAGAGATCAGTAAAAGAAATAAATGAAATCTTGATTATGGGTAATCTAAACGGACATGTTGGTAGAAATAATTAGGACGGAGTAATCAGTTCTTTTGGCTTCAGTGAGCAGAAGTTGGAAGGCGAAATGCTAGTAGATTTTTGTGTTAGAAAAAAATCTAGCAAAGATCAATATTTACTCTAACACGACGAATCACATATGTATACAAGGTACAAATATAATAATATGACTATTTATGACCAAAAATTTCAGATTAACTAATTTTTTAAATAAAGGACTTAGATTAGGTTATCCATGTTCGTATTTCTATTCCCGTTATTTGAATGATTAAGTCACATTTTAGTTCAGGATAGTCATACCTGATAAATATATCAAAGTAAGTTTATCTGAATAACCTAGGGGTGGTGAGTTGGCGAGAGTGCTCAGTATTCATTCGCAGTGCTTCGAAAGTACAGATCCTCATTTTAACTTTAATTCAATGGATCCCTTCTCCCATCCATTGACATTCTCTTCCTGTTAACACTAACAGCCACCTTGCACATTGGTGACCCTGTAGTAACTCATACACCCAAACCAGTCTTCTTCTTCTCATGATTATTATTATTATTATTATTATTATTATAAAGTCTGAATATATGTTTGCGGGGTCAGCTACAGATATGGGAGAATTTACATAGTAAGGTAGTGTTATGACCTAGGAAGGATGGAGCCTGAAACAAACAGCAAAATTGCCAAATATAATAAAGGTAAGTTCTATGCACATGTAATGGGGAAATTTTGTCCTTTTAGTTTTTTTCTTTCAGAAATTGATTCATCATCCGCCTCTATCTTTAGAATTATCCATGTTCTTAGTAACAGGCCTATTGATTATAAAAAATCATTTAAAGAATTTATTTCATCAACGAATGTATGTAACAGTATTGCTATTCTATTTTTATGTTTTTCGCTTACTATATCGGATATAGAATGAGAAAAACATAAAAAGAGAATGGCAATACTGTTACGTTCAATTTAGACTTTGGCCTTATATGGAGATAGAGGAAATAAACTATCAGATGAAGAGGCTAAAGAAGAATTAGTAAAATTTTGGAAAACAGTCTACAATACGCATGAAAATAGAATAAAAGATCTGGAATGAGGAGAAGGAGAGTGAATACCTGGATAATTTGCGAAGAGAAAACGACATTATAGTAAATGAGTATAGTATACCCGAACATCTAAGGGAGCATTATGATGCTGTACTAAATGTCAAAGGAGTAATTAAACCCATGCCTGCCGCTGAAATGAATAAAGGTAAATTAGAAAAATGCCTAAAACGCCTAAAGAAAGGTAAAGCAGCTGGGCCAGATGGACTGAAGCTATGATGATAAGTGATATATGTAAGAATACACTAATGAACTGCTACAAAGAGGAATTAGCCAGTAAAGAAAAACCCAAAAGCTGGAAAGAATCCAGAACAAAAATGTTAAAAAAGAAAAACAAACCAACAGCAAAGGAATTGAGACCAACAACACTCAAAAATGTATCATATAAAATATACATGGCTTTTGTCAAGGATGAAATAGAAGGACACATAAAAGGTAATAATGCAATAGAGGATAGTCAAGCGGGATTTACAGGAGGAAGGATTGAGGATATATTCATCTTACAGTACATGGTCGAAGAAACTTTCAAAAATAAGAAAAAACTCATAGTTGCCTCTTTAGATTTAAAAAAAAAAAAAAAGCTTTCGATTCCATAAAAAGGGAAGCACTGATAGAAACATTAAAGCAATATAAAGTACATAATAGTATAATTAACTCTATAGCTGAAGTATATGTGGGAGAGACTACTACGTTAGACATAGGGGAAAGAGTAGAAAAAAATTGAGCGTAAGTAGTGGAATAAAGCAAGGTTGTACTGGCCCTACAACATTATTCAAATTAATTATTTATCAGATTATAAAACAAGTAGAAAAGGATGGTAATAGTTTTTAAAATGACATTATAAAGCTATTAGTATTATTTTTTGCTGATGATATACTAGTGCTTGCTGAGAGTATAGATGATGCTGAATTGAACATAAGGAAAGTGATAGATATAGGAAAGCAGAAAGCAGTGTTGTTTAGACATAGAGACAAAAGCAGCGTACTTATATATAATATGAAGGAGAAACCAGATAACATAAAGGGAATAAGAGTAGTAAGCAAAATTAAATACCTAGGTATCAAGGTTGATGGAATTAGGAACATGTTCAAAACACAGAAAAGTGAAATGATAGTTAAGGCGCAAAAGGTAGCTAATCTGACATATTCAATCATAGAAAAAGTTGCAATAAAATACTGATAGGGAAAACATACTGGAAAAGTGTAGCGCTACCTTCTATATTATATGGAACAAATGTAATTAACTTAACAGAAACTGAAATAGAAAAGTTGCAGGGAATAGAGATTGGAGTGTATAGAAGGATGTTAGGGGTGTAAAGAATACAGTAATTGTAGCCTTGAGAGGGGATGTAGGAGCATCTGCTATGAAAACAAGGGTAATGGATGGAAAGCTGAGGTACCTTAATGGCATTTATAAGGGAGAGAAGTACTTACTAACAGCAATAGTCAATGATGTGGAAGAAAAAGAGAGGAAGTAGTGGATGCATGTGAAGAAGTATGCTGAAGAATGTGGGATGGCGATGAGAGAAGTCAAGAGATGTACGAAAGAGGACATAAAGAAGAGAACAAGAGAATGGGACACAAGCAAATGGAAGAGTGAAATGGAGTGCAAGGAGAGTCTAGTTCTGTATAAAAACTGGAAAAGTGGAATAAAGGAGGAGGAAGTATATGACAACACATTTTCGTCAATTTTATTATTCAGAGCAAGGACAAACACATTAGGCTTGAATATATAAAAAAAAGAAGACGAAAAAAAACCAGACACCAAGATGGAAATATAAATTGTGTATTCTGTGATGTAGAAGAAAATGCTAACCACTTCATGTTATATTGTCCACAGTTTAGTGATATACGAATAAAAGCAATTGAGCTCCAACAACCATACGAAGAAGATAATGCACAAACAGTTGGAAAATTACTTTTTTGGGAAGAAAATATTGAAAACAAGAAAAGTGTACTACAACAAATGTGGATGAAAAGAGAAAAACTAGTGAAAATAAGGAACACACAAAACTAAAAGACACAGAGGCGCCGTTGCAAAGGCAAAGCCTCAACCTGAATCTGATGTGACATGTGATCCTTACCTTACTCGATGTTACTTGTGATCGTGATTCCCTTCCTTTAATGATATGTGATTTTGCGGTCGCTAGAGAAGACATTAAACGTATCCCTTTTCAATGGTAAGACTTAAAGTTAGAAGATTATTATAAGAGTAGGAAATATTACAATATAGATAGAGAGGAAAAAGAGATCAGAATGGATACAGTGAGGCGTCGGTATGAAGACCCTATTTATTCCTCGAGTATTACATATGCTTTTCTTTTTAGAAAAAGGATGATGTGAACGTGTTAGTTACATTACGACCTCCTTGTTTTCCTGAAAACCATATCAACTGTACGAAAAATAATGGTTTCTTATATATTTATATTTATTTTCAATGCCAGGAGGGTTTCACGAAGTAGCCAACGTGTATGACACCTCGACTCCCCCTCCCCCTCTCTCCCTCTCTCCCATCATATTCCAAGGGAAATTCCATTGTTTACCTTACTAGATTAGGCTTTACAATTATTCTGAAGGCCCAGCAGATTTTTTTCTTAACAAATGAAGTTATGTTTTCTTTGGAAAATATATTAGGCTCTAAAAATTATTTAAAAAATATAAAAGTTAACCTATGCCCTCCTATACCCTACCTAACCCAGGCACAGTGGCCATCGTAACCTTCTATAGCCTAACCTAGACTTGCATATAAAAACATGAGTAGGGTATTTTTTAGAGATGTTTGAATTAGCCTAGCCTATGTTATATTACATTAAAGGGCATATTAGCCTAATTTAACTCACTTAGTTTGGTAAGATTTCCTTTGCCTCCTAAACCTTAAAGGTAACCTACTCTATTTTCACATATATTATTTGTTCTATAGAAAAATTGAAAACTATTGTTTATATCATTGTAAAATAATTAAGTAGAAGTGTCCTGCTGTAATTTTTGTTTGGTAAATTTACAGTTTCATCCATTATGGGGAAACTGGAATAAAAATATATTTGTTGCATCAGAAATAGTGTAGTTCCAACGAATTTAACGTTTATTTTGACAGCAAACCATCCGATTTGGAGATTTACTAAGTTATTCTAGAATGCAGAAAGACCCTACTTCATCCCAACAATTATGGGGGACACCAGGTGGGAACCGGGGTTTGGGGTGGGGGGGGGCGTCAAATGATATTTGCAATAAATGAATACTTATCCTTCCACCACCCCTCCCCCTATACCCCTATCTAGCCCTACCGGGGGGTGGGGGGGCTCCGCCCCCTCTGCGACCCCCCCCTTAAGGCCACAGTGATTTTCAGGGCACTACTGAACCTAATAAACCCACCTAACCTAGCCTAGGGGCTCTGTACCCCTACCTAGGGGCCCTGTACCCCTACCTAGGCCTACCGGGGGGGGGGGGCTCCGCCCCCCCCTGCGACCCCCCCTTAAGGCCACAGTGAATTTTGGGACACTACCGAACCTAATACAACCACCTAACCTAGGGCCCTGTACCCCTACCTAGGCCTACCCCTGCGAGGCCACCCCCCCTTACAGCCACTACCTAACACATCCATCAAACCAAATCCAAAGGGATGGTACTGCTGCATACATCGTTATACTATCACCATTATAATATACTCTATAAATTAATGAAGCTTACCTTAAACTGTTGGTTCATCAAGATGTGTTGCTGCTTTGAGGAAAACGTGAAGCCGTTGGGAAGGTTCCTTGACATGCAGGCCAATTTTGATTTTGTAAAATTAAATTGTCTCTCTGGCACAAATCCACTAGGTTTTCAATAATCCCCGAATAACTTACAACAAATTCATTGCAAGTTAGGAAACAGTCAGGACAAGAAGATGGAATTTCAACTTCTTGTGCAACATGAGATGACGTGCTTGCTACTGCCTCCATTTCTAAGAACGAAATGAAATGCATGGGAAAGATGTATTGTGGCGCTGTTGTATTGTCGCGCTGTGATTGGCCAAACATGTATGACGTCATAGTGGATAGGCGCTGTGATTGGCCAAACGTGTAAGACTTTATAGTGGACTAGTTTGTCTGCGGATTATAGTGGTTACAGGGCTCATTTAAGCAAATACAAGACACAGTCAACAATAACAACAGACTTAGAAAAAATCTGGGAGTAAGACATGAGTAGCGTGAGTTTGATCGTCGATATATAAAGAACTAGGCATTTGCGACAAATAACATTTTACAGAAATACTACAAAAGACTTGCTTTACTCGGGAAATATATTATTATAATAGATTTCCCATAATGGATGAAACTGTAAATTTTCCTTTTGTTTTTGTGAAACTGAAATATAAAATGGATTTTGACGTAGGAAAAATCTATTTTTGGGTTCGAGCCATGTCGTCCTGATGGGAGTTCCTTCCGGCAGCTTCGTAAGGTATAATATTTCTGCGAGTGATATCACAAGAGAACTACGGTCAGGTATCTTAAGGTTTTAACCCCCGGAGCGACTATCGTAAGATGGCGTGTATAATCAGGGACGTATCTGTAGATAACCATAGATATTTGCACCCTTAATAGACTTAACCCGGTCTAGGAAACTAGGGGGAAGGATAGGTGAGGAGCCGTTACACATCCTCTCCCCTCATGGTACCACCGTACATCACTGATGACACCATTCCTTTCTTCTCAGCGGTTTACTTTGTACAAAGTTTTTTCGAGGGCGCTTATTTCAGCTTTTTGGAGTTTTTCCATGCATGATGGCTTCCTCTTCGTCGTGTAAGTTTAGTTCCATCATCTTTTACAGTCTGAATTAGCCTTCACTGTCTTAGATCTCCTCGGCGAGTGGTTATTTAGCTTTTTTAGGCGACGAGAGAGCTATGCGTTCCGTGCCCAGCTAGCCATTGGGCGATATGTCGCTTACTCGACCGCCCTCTTACTTCGTGTTCATTTAGTCCTATTTCACTAGTATCACGTTAGCTAACCTTATTTTTAGCATTACGATGCCTTGGGCTCTGTTTTGTGGATACATTTACCATGCATTAATGTATTTTATGTTTTAGTGTGTCAGTCCTGGCTAGTCTAGCTTAGAGAGTGGTAAAGTTTTAGTTGGAAACAGGCTTGCTGATGGCAATCAGGACTTTATTACTGGACTCGTTGGCAGCGGCCATTTTACCCTTAGAAGGTTCTTACCTCGGTTATTCTAATTTACTGAGCCCTTATACCCACCTTGTCTTCGATCCCCCGGTTTTTCGACCTATTAGGCTTAGCCTAGCCTGCATCGGCAAATCCGTTGGTCCGCCATGTTGCATTCACTCGTGATCTCTCATGCTAGGACTGCGCAGTCCATTGGAACTCTCCCTTTACGAAAAGTGATCTCAACTTGTCGGTGTGCTGACTTACCGGGACTGCCGATACCTCCTAGCCTCTGAGATTTCTCGATCGACCTGTGGCATTCGTTATCTAATCCGTTGGGCTGCCATGTTTTTATCTTTGTCATTGTAAAGATCTTCCAGAGGTAGGCATTATTATTTGAAGAATAAAAAAAAAATAACTGTAAAAATTACAGGGAACTAGTCTGGGAGATTAAATAATGGAAGTGAACAACCCCTTAAGCTGAATAAAGAAAATTATGGAACCATTCTCTCTCTTTCACCCTAGGAATGGGACCATACTGTGTTTATCGGGATAGTCTATGACACGAGAACTTAGAAAGTAAGGTTGAATGATACAGTTCATATGCCATGGAAGCCAGCAGGTAGGACGCATCGTTCCACTACCTTCTCCGGTTCTCCTGTGCCATCCACGCATGAACAATGAAATCTTTTTATGTCGAATGAAAATTTATGTTGGGGAAAAAGTCACAATCTCCGTTGACATGTTGGTGCTATTGACTCCATTTACTCATGAAACCTAAATATTGTAGGTCACACTTATGATTTTTGTATATTTTTATAGAAATTTTGTTTGAACTGTATCATCCTATGTATAATGTATACTTAGCATGTAATTTTGAATATGTCTTATATCATTTACATATTTGGGGATTACTTTGTTTAAATTATTTTTGTTAGATTACTGTATCATAATGGCCAGTGCTTTGGATGACTTGTTCACATAACTAACACAGTTAGAAAACAAAGTTAGACAAGTAGTAATGGAAGCAGAATCTTACACACAGTCCTATCAGGGAGTTTGGTCAAAGGTAGGGAATTTAACACAGCAGGCTCAAAATATGGACAATGCAACACCTTATACAAACACTTAATGACACTCGACCCTCAGTAGTGTCTGCGCTACATACTCCACACAACCCATACAACCCTTTCTCAGATACACATCAAGACAATACCAGGGACACTACCATACAGTTCCCCAAACCCACCATGTACAAACACACAAAGCACATCTGCGCTCATGAGTACAGTACCCCTAATGCATAAAAGGGCCTGGCCAACAACACACAACCCTGCAATTCCAACACCACCCCCTACACCATCCCCCACCCCCATCCCTAATCCACCACCAGCCTACCCTCCTCAACTTCCTGTTAATCAGACAAACCCTTTCATTATGCAGTAAGTAATCAGATTGTCATATCCAATCCTTTTATTGGATCTTTCAGTAAAGCTAATTTATTCCTTTATTCAAATATTACTCCTGTAGCAGTTCCTCATGATATACCTGTTTTAAGACCAAAAGATGTATCTCTCCTCAAACTTGCAGAGCTTAAGGGTGTAGTTGCCGACAATAGGTTGAATACTTTCTTTAGGCAAGTAGAGTCATGCACAAGCTCGGATGATAAGAGGATAGAAGTTGTAATGGCTAGGGGTGAATGGGATATAGCTACTTTCTTAACTGCTGAGATACAAAAGAATGGTAATCTGTCTTGGAGTGAGATTAAAAGGCTCATAAAATAACATTTTATAGGTGCAGCAACTCATTTACAGGCATGACAAGAGATAACTGCCATGACTTATTATTTTGATGAACCTCCTAGTTCTTTTATGAATAAATCGCTGTGTAAAATTTCAGCTTTAACAATGAAGTTCCCCAATGATCCAATTCCAACATCAGATAAGTTCTTTAAGACGAAGGCTTAAATTCACAAGCTCAAGCTAAATTAGTTGATTTCTTGGCAGACCTTATACCTTTAAAGAATTTCATGGCATATGCAGAAGAAGGTTATAGGGCTCAGGGCACAAATATTAGTAATAACAACAAAGACTTGCCCATTTCAGGTGCTGGAAATTCCAAGTCACCAATCTCAGTAACAAGTACCCCTGAGGTAGGAACTCCATGTAATGAAACAAAAAAATTGATAAAATTAGACAAATTAAACAAGAAAATTGATTGTCCAATAAGAGACAAATTAATATTAGAAAATAACGTGCTTTTAGCAAAGTAGCCACCCATAATCTGTCTGATTGTCCTTATAATCCACCCAAGGGAGTATGCTTAGATTGTCAACCAAATGTTAGGGGAAGTCATGTAGGATGTCCAGGACAATTAGGTGGAGATAGTTCACTATGACTAGAAGGTCATGCCAGATCTCCAAGTATAAGTTTGATGGTTAATGAATGCAGATAGGAGCTTTAGTTGATATAGCTAGTTGTGCCAGTATAGTCAAGAAATCCTTTGTGGACAATTTAGGTTTGAAGCCTGCTAAGATGAGAAATTTATCACAGTTAACGGGAGTTAGACAGTTGTACCGGTATTGGGATCAGTTTATCTGGGTGTTAATGTTGGCCGTAGAGTTGTTACTCATTTATTTTATATTGTGCCAGACTTTTGGGTGCAGATTTACTTGGGATAGCCTGTTTACCATGGGATCTTAAGAAAGGTATCCTAGTTTTGGATAATGTTACGTATCGTGTGCGTGTTCTTGAAATGAGACCTTCCACAAGAATTAGGAATCTCAAGATAGTCCAACCCTCAAATCCCAATGTAGATGAGATTAGGTTAAAGAAAAAGATTATTCTACCTCCTTCCCCAGTACGGATGTATGCAGTTAACTTTAATGAAGATGTGGATACAGTACTTGTATTTGAATCAGGAGTGAAACATAGTGGTTCTATGAGTGCTTTGTGCCTTAAAGTCAATAACAATAAGGAAGTTTTTATACCCCTAGTAGATAGTACAAAGGGTATAGTTAAGTTAAAGATAGGAACATTGATAGGTACTTATAAAAAGATTGATGAAAGGGACCTCAGTTCAGAATCTCCCATATATAGAAAGGTTGAGATTAAGAATGAGCTTATCCCTGAAAGCATGCGTGTTGCACCAGGACAAGGATGCACTTGAGGGGAGAAATTAGTAAATTTATTTGCACGAGAAGATTGGTCACATTTGGATGATGAACAACAGGCCCAGTTGAAGAAGATTGTAATGGAAAATCATCAAATTTTTATATTAGAAAATGAGTTAGGAAAATTTCAGGAAGTTCAAGGGCAAATTAATGTTAGTGATCCACAGCCAGTTAGGACCCCTATATGTAAATATCCTGAGAAGTCTAAACAACTTATTGGTTATATGTTAGAGGATATGGGGGCCAAAGATATGATTGAGCCATCCACAGCTACTCGGCTAAGTCCTGTAGTTTTAGTTAGGAAACCTGATAACTCTCAAAGAATGTCCTTGATTATTGGAAAGTTAACACTCACCTCCAAACTGATATTCATCCTTTACCTAGATAAGAAGAGTTAGTTGAGTCAGCATCCAGGAATCAATGTGACTCCCTTTTGGGTTGAGTTGTAGTCCAGCCATATTTTCATGAGTAATAGGAAATATCTTAGCTCCCTTAATAAAGAAAGGCTGGGTCAAGAATTATTTAGGCGATATAGTCGTCTGGGCCCCTAGTTTGGAAAAATGAATTAGGAGATTAAGAGAGTTGTTCAAACTGTTGGGGGAAAAGGGCGTGAAGCTCAAGAAGAGGTCAAATTTCTTGGCAATATCATATCTAGGGATGGATGCAAACCTTGTACAGACAACATAAGTGCAATCAGAGATATGAAAGCTCTCACTAATGTAAAAGAAACTAGAAGATTTTTAGGTTTGTGTGGGTTTTACAGGAAGCACATGCACAATTTTGCTAAAATTGCTGTCCCCTTGTCTAATCTTTTAAGAATGAAGGAACCATTTAGTTGGACACCAGAATGTCAGTCTAGTTTTGAGTAGCTAAAACAGATTTTGATGACAGCTCCAGTACTGGTAAAAGCAGAAATGACAATGCCTTTTCAGTTATTCACAGATGCTAGTCTATATCATGTAGGGGCAGTACTGATGCAGGAGAGTAATGGTCTTTTGAAACTTGTTGGATACTTTTCAAAGAAATTGAAACCTGTTGAACAGAGGTTTTCAACTCCTGATAGAGAAGCTTTGGCCATAGTCTTGGCCTGTAGACAGTTTCATGATTTTCTTTTGAGTACCATGTTTACAGTTCAGAGAGATCATCAGCCTCTTGTGTCAGTCTTCAAAAGAATGACAAAAGTCTCCTAGGATGAAAAGATGGGTTATTGAAATGCAAGATTATCGCTTTAAAGTTGTGTATAGGCCAGGAAAGCAGAATGAGGTTGCTGATCAGTTAAGTAGGCCAGTTAGAGTAATTTTCCACAATAATCAAGATAATTATGTTGTGTTAAGTAAGGAAGAATTTAGAAATAAACGGTAAGGGAAGCCCGATGGGGTGACTTGATTGCTTACTTAGGAGGAAAATTACCTAGAAAGAGGTTCCCAGAGCTTTAATTCATCAGTTCATGCTGTATGAGGGTTTGTTATACCTAAGTGCTGATAAGCAAGATGATAGTATTCAGTTAATACTTGTGGTGCCTCAAGAGCTTAGAAAAGCAGCTTTAAAATTTGGACATGAGTCTGATGCAAGTCATTTAGGTAGAAGAAAAATTATTGATGCTTTGGAGACACTTCTATTGGCCCTCACTTACATCTGATGTAGTTGAATATGCTAAAGAATGCATTACATGTCAAGCTCATAAAGAGAGAGTGTCCTTACAGCACAATATCTATGAACAACCTCCAGTACATAAACACTTGGAATGTATCAGTATTGATTTGACAGACATGGTGTCTGGTGCAGATGGGTACAGGTATGTTCTTACCATCATTGATCACTATTCACGCTATGTGAAGTTTTACCCACTGAGGAACAAGATGACAGATGTTGTCAGTAAAGACTTTGAATAAGTATTTAAATGACTTTGGCGTTCCAAGGTGTGTAATTCTTGACAAATGTGCTGAATTAACCTCACAACAGTTTAGAGATCTTTGTAGAGTACACAACATAAATACTGGTTTCATCACACTATACCATCCTGAAGCTATCAGTATTTCTGAAAGGATGCACAGGACCATGAAAACTTTGTTGAATCACATGTGTCAGGGTCATCCATATCAATGGCCAAAATATTTAGGAGAGACACAGAAGACGCTTAATTGTGTTATACATGCCACCATGGGTGAACAGCCTCACTGTGTATTATTTAGCCGTAGGCCCTTTAGGCAAATTCTCGGTGAAGTGCATTCAATGGATGATGTGGTGACGGACACTTATCTCGCTCAAGCCCATGAATTAATTCAAAAGACACATGCTGAAATGGCAAGAACATTTGTCAATATTGCTAATAGAAAAAAAAAAGTGAAGAAAAATGTGGAACTAAAGTCCCCAGTGTGGGTAAAGAATGAGACCCAGTTCCCAAGTACAAGCAGAAAATTAAATGTGAAATGGCTTGGACCATATAAAGTGATAGAAAGTGTTCGCTAAGGGTCTACATATGTGATACGAAGTGTTTTTCAATGACTACTCGAACATGCTGCTGATAAACTCAAACCATTCTATGGTGATGAACAGTACTTATTGTACCTCCTTCCCATCTCATAGAAGAAATATAGACTGTTAGTAAATTTTGCTGAGAGGAAAGACTACTATATCCACTCAGTATGATTGTGAAGCAAATGTGTTCTTATTCATTTATGATACTGTACTTATATATAATTATATATATATAATATATATATATATATATGCATACATATATATATATATATATATATATATATATATATATACATATATATATATATATATATATATATATATATACATACATATATATATATATATATATATATATATATATAGATTTACAATGTATAAATATATATATATATTTATATATATATGTATATATTATTATTATTATTATTATTATTATTATTATTACTAGCCAAGCTACAACCCTAGTTGGAAAAGCAAAATGTTATATGCCCAAGGGCTCCAATAGGGAAAAATAGCTCATTGAGGAAAGGAAATAAGGAAATAAATAAATGATGAGAATAAATTAACAATAAATCATTCTAAAAACAGTAACAACGTCAAAACATATGTCCTATATAAACTATTAACAACGTCAAAAACAGATATGTCATATATAAATTATGAAAAGACTCATGTCAGCCTGGTCAACATGAAAACATTTGCTCCAACTTTGAACTTTTGAAGTTCTACTGATTCAACTACCCGATTAGGAAGATCATTCCACAACTTGGTAACAGCTGTAATAAAACTTCTAGAATACTGTGTAGTATTGAGCCTCATGATGGAGAAGGCCTGGTTATTAGAATTAGCTGCCTGCCTAGTATTACGAACAGGATAGAATTGTCCGGGGAGATCTGAATGTAAAGGATGGTCAGAGTTATGAAATATCTTATGCAACCTGCATAATGAACTAATTGAACGACGTTGCCAAAGATTAATATCTAGATCAGGAATAAGAAATTTAATAGACCGCAAGTTTCTGTCCAACAAATTAAGATGAGAATCAGCAGCTGATGACCAGACAGGAGAACAATACTCAAAACAAGATAGAATTCAAGAATTAAAACACTTCTTCAGAGTAGATTGATCCCCGAAAATCTTGAAAGACTTTCTCAATAAGCCAATTTTTTGAGCAATTGAAGAAGACCCAGACCTAATGTGTTTCTCAAAAGTAAATTTGCTGTCGAGAATCACGCCTAAAATTTTAAAAGTCATATAAATTTAAAGAAACGCTATCAATACTGAGATCTGGATGTTGAGGAGCCACCGTCCTTGACCTACTTGCAATCATACTTTGAGTTTTGTTAGGATTCAATTTCATACCCCATAATTTGCACCATGCACTAATTTTAGCTAAATCTCTATTAAGGCATTCATCAACCCAAGATCTACATTCAGGGGATGGAATTGATGCAAAGAGAGTAGCATCATCTGCATATGCAACAAGTATATATAATATATATATATATATATATATATATATATATACATATATATGTGTATTCCCATATACACATATAGATATGTATATATACATATACATATATATATATATATATATATATATATATATATATATATATATATATATATATATATGCCAGATTATCTGCCAAGAGATATGCAGGGTTTTGGCAATCAATGGGGATCAAATCTTCTTTGCCATGCATGTTAATCTAGAATTCTTTCGGCATACAACGGATCACGAGGAATAGGCCTGTTTAAGGGGGTGTTAGCAGTGGCTTGCTAGTGTCATTGCCCAGGAAAACGCGAGTTGCTAAGTGCAGATCTGTCGTTGTGTGTTGCTTTGCTGGGGGCTTGTAAGTCTGGAGGCATGGAGTAAATTTTACCACAATGTGACACAGACACTGGAGATTGTCGGAGGAGGTTGCAGACGAAAAAGATTCGGCAGAGACGACCAACGGGTTACCATACACCATTTCAACTGCCGAGACATCCAGGGCATCTTTAGGATTGGTCCTCAGTTCCAGGAAAGCTGGGTAACCCAGTTGGGGACCTTACAGCGGGACATCAAAGCTGCTTTGAGTGTGCGATGAAAACTTTCAACTATTCCACAGGCATGGAATCAATCTTTAGCATCCTTAGTAATACCATGCTAAATAAACTTTGTTTCCAGTAGTTGTGCAGTAGATCGGCGTGAGAGATGTGTAAGGATATGAATGAAATCAAACAGCAGTCAGCGCATATGAGCAGGTATCCTCGGTCTAGGTCTACCAGTACTGACGTCACAGAGGGGGTTACCAGTGTTGACATCACAGAGGAGGGGCCCGTGTGAGTTTTGGAGGGGTACATCTTCTCAGAGGAGAGATGTGCAGAATGTGCTAAATGCTTGGTACTCTAGATCTTTTCATTGGGCTTCTGGCAAGGCGTTTGATTGCTCACAGAGAATCAACTTAGCATTGATTCCCCTGACTAGTACAGCTTTGCTGATCATGACGATATGGACACCCTTTCACCACATTAAAGAATCATCACTCAGACAAGTGTATATATATATATATATATATATATATATATATATATATATATATATATATATATATATATATATATATATATATGATAAATTTTGCACATTTAGACGTGTTTTTCATATTCAAATAAGCCATATATATTTTTGATACATTAATGTTTGGATTCTCTTAACGACCTTGGGATCAGAGCCCCAGGCAAAATCACACAAAGATAGGAGCTTGTGACTGGCCGGGAATCGAACCCTGGTCCGGGAAGCTTGTATAGACAGTGACTACCACTTGGCCACAAAGAAAGATAAAAAGTCAATGACAATTCTTCTGTACTTATCTCTGTCGAATTCAGGTGTTTTGTACTTAGAATTGAAATCAACCCATCTTCACCATCGTAGCTAATTGGTAGTTTGTTACTTGGCATTCGATTAATGATAAATTTTGCACATTTAATGTATCAAAAATATATAAGGCTTATTTGAATATGAAAAACATGTCTTAAATGTGCAAGATTTATCATTAATTAAATGCCAAGTAACAAACTACCAATTAGCTACGATGGTTAAGATGGGTTGATTTCAATTCTAAGTACAAAAACACCTGAATTCGACAGGTATAAGTACAGCAGAATTGTCATTGACTTTTTATCTTTCTTCGTGGCCAAGTGGTAGTCACTGTCTATACAAGCTTGCCGGACCAGGGTTCGATTCCCGGCCGGTCACAAGCTCTTGTCTGTGTGATTTTGCCTGGGGCTCTGATCCCGAGGTCGTTAGGAGAATCCAAACAATGTATCAAAAATTTATATGGCTTATTTGAATATATATATATATATATATATATATATACATAAATTTACATATATATATATATATATATATATATATATATATATATATATATATATATATATATATATATATATATTCTCACAAAGCTGGTCTAGTTTAGAGTAAATACAGTAGTTTATTCATGATGTATTTATATATTTCATTTGTGCATTGAAGAGAGGTTAGCCAGCTCTTAAGATGAGTCCCACTAGTGTAGATTTAAGTTTATTATGTAAATTACATAAGACTATCGTCGTTAATTTCATTGTGTTTTTCATTCAAGTCAGTCTATGTAAATTTACTTTATTTTTAAGAATTTACTTTTTATTTTCATGTATTTGGTTACAAAGTCTTACCTAATCTATTTGAGTGTTATGTGATTCGTGCGAGATTTGAACAAGGGCTTATTTAATGTTCTTTTATATTTTTATGAGGTATTGCCTCACGTTTGAGAGGAAATAAGCAATTCTTATTTTGTGCCATGTGCTTTGGAATATTCGTGAAAATTCTAGTGCTAGGATGTTATCCTTTTTATATTTCCGAGAACGGTGGGTGGATGGAGGGTTGCTGTAGAGCGGGGTTAGTTCTCCTGTTTGATACGTGATAGTTGGAAACTCTGGCGTCGCTGTTAGGCCAACCCCCTTCGCTTCCCAGATCTTTTGGAATCTTCTTGAAGTAGTTAAGTTTCATATAAAGGCGACCCCAGGGTTGCATAGACCAGAGAGAGAATTGCAGCCTTAAGTCAGCCATCTCCCCCTCTATCTCATACACATCCAAATATATTGTTTTAACCCTGGATAGGTACGCTCCTCGGACACCCCTTTAAGGGTATACTCGGTCGCGCGCGACCCCGACGCAAAATAAAAATTCTTGAAAAATCTGATTTTGCAGTAACCTCCTTTTTTTTTTTTGCCAAAAAAAGTTCAATGAATGCTTAAAACTACTGTAAAGATAAATACTACTCATCTGCAGAAAAACTATTTATTATAAATATTTTTAAAAAATAAGTAGAAAAATAAAAAGACCTTACATAAAAATTCACAAAAAAAAAATTTATACATATATACACAAATCCTTTTAGGAATTGATTCTTGAATGCTTAGGACACATCTTGATGTATTTTGGATGAAGTCGGACCCATGGAGGTGAAGATCTGAAATGAGAAAAAAGGGTAACTTTTTTTGGCAAAAAAATTTGTCCAAATTTCATGAATTTTTTTGGGTACCCAAATGAAATAGGAAGTGGCTAATTTTTTTAGGGAATAAACATATGTTATCCTAAAATAGAAATATGTAAAAAAATCTTAATTATTTTGTAAATTACATTTATATCAGGGGCCATATCTAAAGGTCATTTTTTGAGTACTTAGAAATTTCGTAAAATATACATATATTTAATATATAATATGATATTTATGCAGGTAAAAATATACCAAAATATCACAAATTCTATAGGGAACAAGAATATATATAGATAGGGCAACTTACGCTTCGGATATGTCCACAAAATGGCCGCCAACCACACTGACTCAGACTCCCTAATCTGCCACATGAAATGTAGGAAGGGTATGTCAATTTCAAGGTGTTATTTACTAATCTAATTATTCTTGGATATGCATAAAAATTGTATGGTGGATTGCTGGATGATTGTCGATTATTTTACGACTATAAAATTAGAATTCTGACCCCAAAAAAAATTTTTGAAGGGAAATAAAATCGAAAAAAAAAAATGTAAAACAATATAATAGTTTAGCTAAAAAAATTTGATGATATTCAATCAAAAAAGAAGTAAACAAAATTTTCCGACAAATAAACATATAAATGAATCATTACTCTGTGATAGTTCCTTAGTACGTAGTAATTTTGAAAGAAATGAGAAAAAACGAAAAAGTGGCAATCGCAGGAAAATCGAACACATACCTATATATACGCCATATCTGGCTAAAAATAAAGATAGGCATGGGTAACCAGATCATCCAGAAACACTTTCCAACACTATAAAAATATAAGTTTTGCGACACTACTTGCCAATTCCTTACGGTAACATGACTAAGCAAAAAAATGCAAAACAAATAAAAAGGGGCACTCGCGGAAAAATGGCCAACATTCTAATATACGGCATTTCAAAAAAAAAAAAATTTCAGCCACGTGCTAGGCGAACCATCAAGGCACATTTTCCGACAAATAAACATCTAAATGAATCATTACTCTGTGATAGTTCCTTAGTACGTAGTAATTTTGAAAGAAATGGGAAAAAAACGAAAAAATGGCAATCACAGGAAAATCAAACACATACCTATATATACGCCATATCTGGCTAAAAAAAAAGATAGGCATGGGTAGCCAGATCATCTAGAAACACTTTCCAACACTATAAAAATACAAGTTTTGCGACACTACTTGCCAATTCCTTACGGTAACATGACTAAGCAAAAAAATGCAAAACAAATAAAAAGGGGCACTCGCGGAAAAAATGGCCAACATTCTAATATACGGCATTTCAGAAAAAAAAAAATTTCAGCCACGAGCTAGGCAAACCATCAAGGCACATTTTCCGACAAATAAACATCTAAATGAATCATTACTCTGTGATAGTTCCTTAGTACGTAGTAATTTTGAAAGAAATGGGAAAAAACGAAAAAATGGCAATCACAGGAAAATCGAACACACCTGTCTGTCTGTCTGTATAGATTGCCTTACCTTGTGTAAGACCCGGGCTCTTGCCTGTGGGCAGCCCGGAATAACACACCTATATATACGCCATATCTGGCTAAAAAAAAAAAGATAGGCATGGGTAGCCAGATCATCTAGAAACACTTTCCAACACTATAAAAATATAAGTTTTGTGACACTACTTGCCAATTCCTTACGGTAACATGACTAAGCAAAAAAATGCAAAACAAATAAAAAGGGGCACTCGCGGAAAAATGGCCAACATTCTAATATACGGCATCTCAGATAAAAAAAAAAGACATGCACGTGTTAGCCAAACCATCAAGGCACACTTTCTAACAAATAAACATGAAAAAAGATCAATAATATACGGCAATTCCTTACTACGTAGTAAATTTTTACAAATATTGAAAAAAAACAGAAATTGGCATCCGCAGGAAAATACCCCACATACCAATATCTACGGCGTATCTGACAAAAACAAAGTCACGCATGGGTAGCCAGATCATCTAGACACACTTTCCAACACTAAAAAAGCAAAAGTTTTGCGACACTATTTGGCAATTTCTTACGGAAAAATGACTTGGCCAAAAAATGAAAAAAAAATGAAAAAGGGGCACTCGCGGTAAAATGGTCCTCGTGGTGATGAATGACATTTCAACTAAAAAAAAAATCATGCACATGGTAGCCAAACAATCCACCAAGACTTTCCACAACTGATAACCTCTACAAGTTGCACCATTCTACGACAATTTCATAATACGTAATAACTTTGATAATTATGCAAATTACCTTAGAAGGGTAAACTTGGTCGCGGTCGACCCCGACGCGTCTCAGAAATCTGGGAAGGAGTACAGCTACAGCGATGCACATCTGGACACTACTAGAGCGTGTAGGCGAGACACCTACTGCAGGTCGATCACCCACATATTCAGTCACGGGGGTGAGTCACGTGAGAAAAACCTCTTTTGTTTTGACGCTCGGGGTCGCGGACGACCCACCGTACCGTTCCAGGGTTAAAAGTGTTTAGTGACATCAAAGTTTAGGTGTTCCAGGTTTTGTAATCACAGTGAGTATTTATAAAAATTCTCTTAGAGTTTTTGTAAATGGCCCTGTAGTTTGGTGAAAGGTAGTTGTATCGTGATCTGGTTTTCTATTTTCATTAAGTATCAAACTTGAATACTGTATTCAGATTTAATTTCAAGTGAAACAAGTGATAGTATAATTTTTGTAAGTATTATTTCTTTTGTCTTATTCTAAGGTTTATTCACATTTAATATTTCAAGTCAAGTGACTATGTACTTTTCAGACCATAACATTTTTGTCTTAATGTAATTTTTGTTCTGACATAATATTTTCAAGTGATTTATTTGTTTTGATTTAAATTCTTTCAAAGTGCTGTAATCTATATAGAATATATTTATTTTTGTAGAGTGCATTATTCCAATCACCAGTGTTTAAATTAGTATTCGCTCGTATCCCCGTTAAAGAATCATAGTAAAAGGTGGCTTTAAATTTGACTTGAGAAAAATTACCCAGTTTAGTATTGATTGTACTTAAGAGACCTTTGGATATTCAGGGTTTTTATATATTGCTGTCTGGGAGTTATTTAACTGTCTCAGAGCTCGGGTATCAATATTTTCAAGTGTAAGAGATTTAATGTAAAAATGGAGAGGTGAGTTTGGAACTCGAGAGGTTGTATAGCTTGCCAGTCGTAATATATATGATATTTTATGTTTGGTTCCTAGACACAGGACCATTGTATGATATATTTTTCGTGCCCAGACCTGGGAGTCATCTTAATATATATACTGTATATATATATATATATATATATATATATATATATATATATATATATATATATATATATATATATGTATGTATATATAGTATATATATGTGTATGTATATATATATATATATATATATATATATATATATATATATATATATATATATATATATATACATACATACATACATATATACATACATATTCATCTACCAAGGCACTTCCCCCAATTTTGGGGGGTAGCCATCATCAACAAAATGAAACAAAACAAAAAGGGGACCTCTACTCTCTACGTTCCTCCCAGCCTGACAAGGGACTCAACCGAGTTCAGCTGGTACTGCTAGGATGCCACAGCCCGCCCTCCCCCGTTATCCACCACAGATGAAGCTTCATAATGCTGAATCCCCTACTGCTGCTACCTCCGCGGTCATCTAAGGCACCGGAGGAAGCAGCAGGGCCTACCGGAACTGCGTCACAATTGCTCGCCATTCATTCCTATTTCTAGCACGCTCTCTTGCCTCTCACATCTATCCTCCTATCACCCAGAGCTTTCTTCACTCCATTCATCCACCCAAACCTTGTTCTTCCTCTTGTACTTCTCCCATCAACTCTTGCATTCATCACCTTCTTTAGCAGACAGCCATTTTCCATTCTCTCAACATGGCCAAACCACCTCAACAATTCATATCCACTCTAGCTGCTAACTCATTTCTTACACCCGTTCTCACCCTCACCACTTCGTTCCTAACCCTATCTACTCGAGATACACCAGCCATACTCCTTAGACACTTCATCTCAAACACATTCAATTTCTGTCTCTCCATCACTTTCATTCCCCACAACTCCGATCCATACATCACAGTTGGTACAATCACTTTCTCATATAGAACTCTCTCTACATTCATGCCCAACCCTCTATTTTTTACTACTCCCTTAACTGCCCTCATCACTTTGCTACCTTCATTCACTCTCTGACGTACATCTGCTTCCACTCCACCATTTGCTGCAACAACAGACCCCAAGTACTTAAACTGATCCACCTCTTCAAGTAACTCTCCATTCAACATGACATTCAACCTTGCACCACCCTCCCTTCTCGTACATCTCATAACCTTACTCTTACCCACATTAACTCTCAACTTCCTTCTCTCACACACCCTTCCAAATTCTCTCACTAGTCGGTCATGCTTCTCTTCTGTGTCTGCAACCAGTACAGTATCATCCGCAAACAACAACTGATTTACCTCCCATTCATGGTCATTCACGTCTACCAGTTTTAATCCTCGTCCAAGCACCCGAGCATTCACCTCTCTCACCACTCCATCAACATACAAGTTAAACAACCACGGCGACATCACACATCCCTGTTTCAGCCCCACTCTCACCGGAAACCAATCACTCACTTCATTTCCTATTCTAACACATGCTTTACTACCTTTGTAGAAACTTTTCACTGCTTGCAACAACCTTCCATCAACTCCATATAACCTCATCACATTCCACATTGCTTCCCTATCAACTCTATCATACGCTTTCTCCAGATCCATAAACTCAACATACACCTTCTTACCTTTTGCTAAATATTTCTCGCATATCTGCCTAACTGTAAAAATCTGATTCATACAACCCCTACCTCTTCTAAAACCACCCTGTACTTCTAAGATTGCATTCTCTGTTTTATCCTTAATAATATTAATCATTACTCTACCATACACTTTTCCAACTACACTCAACAAACTAATACCTCTTGAATTACAACACTCATGCACATCTCCCTTACCCTTATATAGTGGTACAATACATGCACAAACCCAATCTTCTGGTACCATTGACAACACAAAACAGACATTAAACAATCTCACCAACCATTCAAGTACAGTCACACCCCCTTCCTTCAACATCTCAGCTCTCACACCATCCATACCAGATGCTTTTCCTACTCTCGTTTCATCTAGTGCTCTCCTCACTTCCTCTATTGTAATCCCTCTCTCATTTTCATCTCCCATCACCGGCACCTCAACACCTGCAACAGCAATTATATCTGCCTCCCTATTATCCTCAACATTCAGTAAACTTTCAAAATATTCTGCCCACCTTTTCCTTGCTTCCTCTCCTTTTAACAACCTTCCATTTCCATCTTTCACTGTCTCTTCAATTCTTGCGCCTGCCTCCTTACTCTCTTCACTTCTTTCCAAAACTACTTCTTATTCTCTTCATATGACTGACCCAATCCCTGACCCCACCTCAGGTCAGCTGCCCTCTTTGCCTCACGTACCTTGCGCTTTACTTCCACATTTTTCTCTCTATATTTTTCATACTTCTTTATACTATTATTCTGCAGCCATTCTTCAAAAGCCCTCTTTTTCTCTTCCACTTTTACCTTCACTCCTTCATTCCACCATTCACTGCCCTTCCTCATGCTGCCTCCAACAACCTTCTTGCCACACACATCACTTGCAATCCCAACAAAATTTTCTTTTACTAACTTCCACTCCTCCTCTAAATTACCAGTTTCTCTTACTCTCACTTCGTCATATGCCATTTTCAACCTTTCCTGATATTTACTTTTTACCCCCGGTTTTATTAGCTCTTCAACCCTCACTAGCTCCCTTTTACATCCACCTACTCTATTCCCCCACTCTTTTGCTACAACTAATTTTCTTTCCACCAAAAAATTATCAGACATACCGTTAGCCATACCCCTAAACACGTGCACGTCTTTCAATCTTCCAAACATTCTTTTAGTTATCAACACATAATCCATTAAAGCCCTTTCTACTACTCATCCATTTGCCTCTCTTACCCATGTATACTTGTTTTTATCTTTCTTTTTTAAAAATCTAGCACTTATTACCATCTCTTGTTCAACACACATATCTACCAGTCTCTCACCAGTCTCATTTTCACCTGGTACGCCATACTTCCCAATGACGACACCTTCTACCTCTCCAGCGCCCACTCTAGCATTTAAGTCACCCATGACAACTACATAATTCCTTCTACCCAGTCCTTCTAAACACCTAGTTAATTCATTCCAGAACTCATTCTGCTCTTCTTCACTTTTCTCACTACCTGGCCCATACGCACTGACAAACGCCCAACATTCCCCACCCAACCAAACCCTTACCCACATTAACCTAGTTGATATCTTCCATTCCACTACTTTACCTGTCATCCATTCACTCAGCAATAAAGCCACACCCTCTCTTGCTCTTCCCCTTTCAATCCCAGACACTCTACCAGACATTTCACCAAACTTCACTTCACCCTTTCCTTTCATCTTTGTCTCACACAAGGCCAATACATCCATCCTTCTACTCCTAAACATACTTCCAATCTCACATCTTTTACTCTATCGTACTACATCCACGCACATTCAAACACTCTCCCCCCAGCTCCATCTCTTTGTTGATGTCTCGCAGGATTTTATACAGGAGAGGAGGTTCCCAGCCCCCTCGTCCCATCCCTTTTAGTTGCCTCTTATAACACGCAGGGATAACGTTGGCGCTATTCTAATTGTTTTTATGCCCCACAGATATATACACATATATATATACACACATACGTACATGTATATACATATATATATACATATAATATATATATATATATATATATATATATATATATATATATATATCTATATATATATTATAAATATATATATATACACATATATATGTGTATATATATATATATATATATATATATATATATATATATATATATATATATTATATATAAACATATAAATACATGTTTCAAGGCCTGGACAGGAAAAGATACAGAATCACTTTGTTATGTTTTTATTTTATGCAGTGAGATCATTGGCCTTTTAAGATTACTACGACTTTTATGAAATGTTCCCAGATATTGGACTCTCCTATAAGTGACATGTTCTATGGCCTAAGGGTTTATGGGTGTTAGTATCTTTTCATCACAGTAGAAATATCCACAAATTTGGTAGATTCCGCTTATTCACCTTTCCTTACACAAAGAGATTCGGTGCCTCTCTAGGCATCATATGATTAATAGGGTACTCATCTGAGGGGATGCTCGCTATGTAAGTGTTGAAAATAATTTTATAATAAAGTGTGGAAATTTAATATATATATATATATATATATATATATATATATATATATATATATATGTGTGTGTGTGTGTGTGTGTGTGTGTATGTGTATGTGTGTATACACGTCAATAGGCGTAGATGACGATTTTATTTATATTATATAATATATATATATATATATATATATATAATATACATACATACATACATACATACGTACGTACATGCATACATACACACATTTTCTATATAGTAAATACTATATTTACTCTAATTCACTCACAACTGTATACGTATATTTAAATATACATGCTCCAGGCTAATATATATATATATATATATATATATATATATATATATATATATATATATATATATATATATATACACACACCTTTATGAATATATATTTGAATTGGAGAATTCATTTGTGAGTGAATTTGAATATATATAGTATAAATGTATGTATAATAATGTTAATACAATAAAATCCTAGCTATA